>NC_084986.1:9378582-9489231 GCF_963691925.1 Scomber scombrus
TACAAGCTGACCCCTGTCCCCCGGTGTGTGTGCGTGTGAGTGTGTGAGTGTATATGTGTGCGCACAGGTCCAGGGAGCACTCTCCCATGACAACTACGTCAACGACCCAGAGACAGTGTCGACAGAAGACCACACCACACGGGGAGAACACACACATTAACTCAACACACATGAACAGACACACACACACACACACAGACTCACATGCACACAAATAAACTTTAGCACATATACACTCATATATCCAGAAATGCAGCACAGCACATAGAAGAATATGTGTGTGGGTTTATGTGTGTTTTGGTCTTGAGGAAATCTTCAGCATGTGTTAGATGAATCCCCGGGGCGCTCACTGAACTCTGATTGGCTAGCCAGCTTGCTGTGTTTGTTTCCACAGCGACAAAGCTGTCACTGCCTCCTACCACCCAGGTAGTGCTGTCAATCACACTGGCTCCCAGCCAACCACACTCAGGCCTTGTTGCAACCAATCACAACGCAGATTGTGCTGGTGTTGCAGTTTCTGTTTATATTTAATGAACGGATAACGATATTCATGATAATAATATCTTATAGGTCTTTTTAAAACAGAGTTAGCAAGTTTAACTCTAAATAAACCTTTATAACCTTTATTGAGCTTCTGCTTCATGTTAGAAACAATGCTGGTTTCCAGAAATGAATTTAGATAAAATCATGAAGTAAGTATTTCAGTATTAAAATTCAAAACAGCCGTTGTTTAATCACAACTTGGCCTCTGCCTGAAGAAAATTGGCCATATATAGTTTTTAATCACAACCTTCCATTTGGTACAGTTCATTCTGCAATTCGTCATACCTTAAATCACATCATTACCTCTTTATTGCCCCTATTATTTATAACATAAATACTTCAGAGGGTGTGTTTCCAAACATTTATGATCTATCTTCGAAAGCTGACTTCACTTTGGTTTCTATCGCCTCTTCTAGCTTTCCTTTTGGCTCCAGATTCTACTTGATGTGAGGGTTGTTGATGTGTCAATAGTCAAAGACAGGATTTTAAATTACATTATGAACAAATAGTATGAACCGTGGAAACACACAAAAATGACACACTTCATGAAAGTATAATTATTGCGTTGTGTTAATGTGTCATGTATAACTGATTTGATTTTAAAAAGCTTGATGTGATACAGTACATCCTCATTCATCATAACTATAGTTTATGATACAGTGTTTATACTGTTATGAGCATTTATATTTAACATGTGCACTGGCCAGCGTGTCACTCATAGGCCACCCTTACCACATCTTAGTAACTCCACTTTAAAGACATCATAACTAGCAGACCAATAACCAAGTTCCTGCAAAGCAGGTTTCTGAAGTATACATTGATTTATTTCTCTGTCTATACTCACTATTTTCCTATAGCTGTTGTAATAAAAAGTAAATGCAGTGAGACTTGCAACACAGCCTTTTCCTCATATTGTTCATTTTGACTTGTCAAGCACAGGTGTAGTTAATAACATTAATTATGGCTACATTGCATTTACGTATGATATGCCAGAGTGCTCCTTATGCTCATGCTGGCTCATTGTCAGAGCTTATTTGAACAGAGCAATTATTAATGTTATTAGCTACACCTGTGCTATTACTGTTATGATAAGTCAAATTATCCACATTAAAAAAGCTATTTAAGTCTGAACTAACTGAATTGAAAGGGGTTCGTGAAATTAATCCTGTTTTGATTAAGTCTTGACTTTATTAAATCAGTAAAGTGATCCATGTCTTCACATAAACAAGTTACAATTCAAAAGTAAACTTCATCAACTCTGTTTCTCTTTTGAGCTGAAGCCCACCGGACAGACTTCTAATGAAGGCAACCCTGCTACAAACTAAATAATAAGAAACGTCATAAAACAAAAATAGAACCTTTTCTGTTGTGGAGTTGGGGTGAATCTGAAGGCGATGAAAAGCAGATGTGGCACTGGATGTTTGAAAAGACATACAAATATTATCCATTCCCTAGCAGCCTATAATTTCAATTTTTTTTTTTTTTTTTTTTTAATCCAGTGAAAGCTACGGTGTCAAAAATATAATTATTTTGCAGTCTACAACAACAAAAACAACTTGATATTGAGTCTGACTGTGCTAAAAATGGTATAAGTCATCACAGAAGACAAAAGGCGGCAGAACAGATGTTTTAACCAGCTGACGAGGCACTTTTGTGGCATCGTTTTGAAGGTCGACGTGAGGAGCTGGGAGTCGAACCAACAACCCTACAACTCTTTGGTGATTCGGCCTACCTCCTCAACCACAGTTGCCCTAAAACATCACCTCCTTCGAGCCGGATTTGAACCAGCGACATAAGGATGTCTATTGTTATTCCTCTACAGTCCTCCGCTCTACCAACTGAGCTATTGAAGGGGCAGATGTGCTGTCTACAAAAAATAAAAAAAATTAATATTGAGTTTGACTGTGCTAAAAATGGTATAAGTCATCACAGAAGACAAAAGGCGGCAGAACAGACGTTAACCAGCTGACGAGGCACAGTCTATTTTGTGGCATCATTTTGAAGGTCGACGTGAGGAGCTGGGAGACGAACCAACAACCCTACAACTCTTTGGTGATTCGGCCTACCTCCTCAACCACAGTTGCCCTAAAACATCACCTCCTTCGAGTCGGATTTGAACCAGCGACCTAAGGATGTCTATTGTTATTCCTCTACAGTCCTCTGCTCTACCAACTGAGCTATCAAAGGGGCAGATGTGTAGTCTACAAAGACAAAAAAAATTAATATTGAGTCTGACTGTGCTAAAAATGGTATAAGTCATCACAGAAGAAAAAAGGCGGCAGAACAGATGTTTTAACCAACTGACGAGGCACAGTCTCTTTTGTGGCATCGTTTTGAAGGTCGACGTGAGGAGCTGGGAGACGAACCAACAACCCTACAACTCTTTGGTGATTCGGCCTACCTCCTCAACCACAGTTGCCCGAAAACATCACCTCCTTCGAGCCGGATTTGAACCAGCGACCTAAGGATGTCTATTGTTATTCCTCTATAGTCCTCCGCTCTACCAACTGAGCTATCGAAGGGGCAGGTGTGCATACTACATGAATGGATATAACTTAATATTGAGTTTGACTGTGCTAAAAATGGTATAAGTCATCACAGAAGACAAAAGGCGGCAGAACAGACGTTTCACCAGCTGACGAGGAACAGTCTCTTTTGTAGCATCATTTTGAAGGTCGACATGAGGAGCTGGGAGTCAAACCAACAACCCTACAACTGTTTGGTGATTCGGCCTACCTCCTCAACCACAGTTGCCCTAAAACATCACCTCCTTCGAGTCGGATTTGAACCAGCGACCTAAGGATGTCTATTGTTATTCCTCTACAGTCCTCTGCTCTACCAACTGAGCTATCGAAGGGGCAGATGTTTAGTCTACAACAACAAAAACAACTTGATATTGAGTTTGACTGTGCTAAAAATGGTATAAGTCATCACAGAAGACAAAAGGCGGCAGAACAGACGTTTCACCAGCTGACGAGGCACAGTCTCTTTTGTAGCATCATTTTGAAGGTCGACGTGAGGAGCAGGGAGTCGAACCAACAACCCTACAACTGTTTGGTGATTCGGCCTACCTCCTCAACCATAGTTGCCCCAAAACATCACCTCCTTCAAGTCGGATTTGAACCAGCAACCTAAGGATGTCTATTGTTATTCCTCTACAGTCCTCCGCTCTACCAACTGAGCTATCAAAGGGGCAGATGTGTTGTCTACAAAGACAAAAAAAGTTAATATTGAGTCTGACTGTGCTAAAAATGGTATAAGTCATCACAGAAGAAAAAAGGCGGCAGAACAGATGTTTTAACCAGCTGACGAGGCACAGTCTCTTTTGTGGCATCGTTTTGAAGGTCGACGTGAGGAGCTGGGAGACGAACCAACAACCCTACAACTCTTTGGTGATTCGGCCTACCTCCTCAACCACAGTTGCCCTAAAACATCACCTCCTTCGAGCCGGATTTGAACCAGCGACCTAAGGATGTCTATTGTTATTCCTCTACAGTCCTCCGCTCTACCAACTGAGCTATCGAAGGGGCAGGTGTGCATACTACATGAATGAATATAACTTAATATTGAGTTTGACTGTGCTAAAAATGGTATAAGTCATCACAGAAGACAAAAGGCGGCAGAACAGACGTTTCACCAGCTGACGAGGAACAGTCTCTTTTGTAGCATCATTTTGAAGGTCGACGTGAGGAGCTGGGAGTCGAACCAACAACCCTACAACTGTTTGGTGATTCGGCCTACCTCCTCAACTACAGTTGCCCTAAAACATCACCTCCTTCGAGTCGGATTTGAAACAGCGACCTAAGGATGTCTATTGTTATTCCTCTACAGTCCTCTGCTCTACCAACTGAGCTATCGAAGGGGCAGATGTTTAGTCTACAACAACAAAAACAACTTGATATTGAGTTTGACTGTGCTAAAAATGGTATAAGTCATCACAGAAGACAAAAGGCGGCAGAACAGACGTTTCACCAGCTGACGAGGTACAGTCTCTTTTGTAGCATCATTTTGAAGGTCGACGTGAGGAGCAGGGAGTCGAACCAACAACCCTACAACTGTTTGGTGATTCGGCCTACCTCCTCAACCATAGTTGCCCCAAAACATCACCTCCTTCAAGTCGGATTTGAACCAGCAACCTAAGGATGTCTATTGTTATTCCTCTACAGTCCTCCGCTCTACCAACTGAGCTATCAAAGGGGCAGATGTGTTGTCTACAAAGACAAAAAAAGTTAATATTGAGTCTGACTGTGCTAAAAATGGTATAAGTCATCACAGAAGAAAAAAGGCGGCAGAACAGATGTTTTAACCAGCTGACGAGGCACAGTCTCTTTTGTGGCATCGTTTTGAAGGTCGACGTGAGGAGCTGGGAGACGAACCAACAACCCTACAACTCTTTGGTGATTCGGCCTACCTCCTCAACCACAGTTGCCCTAAAACATCGCCTCCTTCGAGCCGGATTTGAACCAGCGACCTAAGGATGTCTATTGTTATTCCTCTACAGTCCTCCGCTCTACCAACTGAGCTATCGAAGGGGCAGGTGTGCATACTACATGAATGAATATAACTTAATATTGAGTTTGACTGTGCTAAAAATGGTATAAGTCATCACAGAAGACAAAAGGCGGCAGAACAGACGTTTCACCAGCTGACGAGGAACAGTCTCTTTTGTAGCATCATTTTGAAGGTCGACGTGAGGAGCTGGGAGTCGAACCAACAACCCTACAACTGTTTGGTGATTCGGCCTACCTCCTCAACTACAGTTGCCCTAAAACATCACCTCCTTCGAGTCGGATTTGAAACAGCGACCTAAGGATGTCTATTGTTATTCCTCTACAGTCCTCTGCTCTACCAACTGAGCTATCGAAGGGGCAGATGTTTAGTCTACAACAACAAAAACAACTTGATATTGAGTTTGACTGTGCTAAAAATGGTATAAGTCATCACAGAAGACAAAAGGCGGCAGAACAGACGTTTCACCAGCTGACGAGGCACAGTCTCTTTTGTAGCATCATTTTGAAGGTCGACGTGAGGAGCAGGGAGTCGAACCAACAACCCTACAACTGTTTGGTGATTCGGCCTACCTCCTCAACCATAGTTGCCCCAAAACATCACCTCCTTCGAGCCGGATTTGAACCAGCGACCTAAGGATGTCTATTGTTATTCCTCTACAGTCCTCCGCTCTACCAACTGAGCTATAAAAAGGGGCAGATGTGTTGTCTACAAAAACATAAAAAAATTAATATTGAGTCTGACTGTGCTAAAAATGGTATAAGTCATCACAGAAGACAAAAGGTGGCGGAACGGATGTTTTAACCAGCTGACGAGGCACAGTCTCTTTTGTGGCATCATTCTGAATGATGACATGAGGAGCTGGGAGTCAAACCAACAACCCTACAACTGTTTGGTGATTCGGCCTACCTCCTCAACCACAGTTCCCCCAAAACATCACTTCCTTCGAGCCGGATTTGAACCAGCGACCTAAGGATGTCTATTGTTATTCCTCTACAGTCCTCCGCTCTACCAACTGAGCTATCGAAGGGGCAGATGTGCAGTCTACAACAACAAAAACAACTTGATATTGAGTTTGACTGTGCTAAAAGTGGTATAAGTCATCACAGAAGACAAAAGGCGGCAGAACAGACGTTTCACCAGCTGACGAGTCAGGTCTCTTTTGTAGCATCGTTTTGAAGGTCGACGTGAGGAGCTGGGAGTCGAAGCAACAACCCTACAACTGTTTGGTGATTCGGCCTACCTCCTCAACCACAGTTGCCCTAAAACATCACTTCCTTCGAGCCGGATTTGAACCAGCGACCTAAGGATGTCTATTGTTATTCCTCTACAGTCCTCTGCTCTACCAACTGAGCTATCAAAGGGGCAGATGTGCAGTCTAAATCAACAAAAACAACTTGATATTGAGTTTGACTATGCTAAAAATTTAATAAGTCATCACAGAAGACAAAAGGCGGCAGAACAGACGTTTCACCAGCTGACGAGGCACAGTCTCTTTTTTAGCATTGTTTTGAAGGTCGACATAAGGAGCAGGGAGTCGAACCAACAACCCTACAACTGTTTGGTGATTCGGCCTACCTCCTCAACCACAGTTGCCCTTAAAAAATTACCTCCTTCGAGCCGGATTTGAACCAGCGACCTAAGGATGTCTATTGTTATTCCTCTACAGTCCTCCGCTCTACCAACTGAGCTATCGAAGGGGCAGATGTGTGGTCTACAAAGACAAAAAAAAATTAATATTGAGTCTGACTGTGCTAAAAATGGTATAAGTCATCACAGAAGACAAAAGGCGGCAGAACAGACGTTTCACCAGCTGACGAGGCACAGTCTCTTTTGTAGCATCGTTTTGAAGGTCGACGTGAGGAGCTGGGAGTCGAACCAACAACCCTACAACTGTTTGGTGATTCGGCCTACCTCCTCAACCACAGTTGCCCTAAAACATCACCTCCTTCGAGCCGGATTTGAACCAGTGACCTAAGGATGTCTATTGTTATTCCTCTACAGTCCTCCGCTCTACCAACTGAGCTATCGAAGGGGCAGATGTGCAGTCTACTACAACAAAAACAACTTAATATTGAGTTTGACTGTGCTAAAAATGGTATAAGTCAACACAGAAGACAAAAGGCGGCAGAACAGACGTTTCACCAGCTGACGAGTCAGGTCTCTTTTGTAGCATCGTTTTGAAGGTCGACGTGAGGAGCTGCGAGTCCAACTAAAAACCCTACAACTGTTTGGTGATTCGGCCTACCTCCTCAACCACAGTTGCCCTAAAACATCACCTCCTTCGAGCCGGATTTGAACCAGCGACCTACGGATGTCTTTTGTTATTCCTCTACAGTCCTCCACTCTACCAACTGAGCTATTGAAGGGGCAGATGTGCAGTCTACTACAACAAAAACAACTTAATATTGAGTTTGACTGTGCTAAAAATGGTATAAGTCATCACAGAAGACAAAAGGCGGCAGAACAGACGTTTTAACCAGCTGACGAGGCAAAGTCTCTTTTGTGGCATCATTTTGAATGATGAAATGAGGAGCAGGGAGTCGAACCAACAACCCTACAACTGTTTGGTGATTCGGCCTACCTCCTCAACCACAGTTGCCCTAAAACATCACCTCCTTCGAGCCGGATTTAAACCAGCGACCTAAGGATGTCTATTGTTATTCCTCTACAGTCCTCCGCTCTACCAACTGAGCTATCGAAGGGGCAGATGTGCAGTCTACTACAACAAAAACAACTTAATATTGAGTTTGACTGTGCTAAAAATGGTATAAGTCATCACAGAAGACAAAAGGCGGCAGAACAGACGTTTCACCAGCTGACGAGTCAGGTCTCTTTTGTAGCATCGTTTTGAAGGTCGACGTGAGGAGCTGGGAGTCCAACTAAAAACCCTACAACTGTTTGGTGATTCGGCCTACCTCCTCAACCACAGTTGCCCTTAAACATCGGCTCTACCAACTGAGCTATCGAAGGGGCAGGTGTGCAGTCTACTACAACAAAAACAACTTAATATTGAGTTTGACTGTGCTAAAAATGGTATAAGTCATCACAGAAGACAAAAGGCGGCAGAACAGACGTTTTAACCAGCTGACGAGGCAAAGTCTCTTTTGTGGCATCATTTTGAATGATGACATGAGGAGCAGGGAGTCGAACCAACAACCCTACAACTGTTTGGTGATTCGGCCTACCTCCTCAACCACAGTTGCCCTAAAATATCACCTCCTTCGAGCCGGATTTGAACCAGCGAACTAAGGATGTCTATTGTTATTCCTCTACAGTCCTCCGCTCTACCAACTGAGCTATCGAAGGGGCAGATGTGCAGTCTACTACAACAAAAAAAAATTAATATTGAGTTTGACTGTGCTAAAAATGGTATAAGTCATCACAGAAGACAAAAGGCGGCAGAACAGACGTTTCACCAGCTGACGAGACACAGTCTCTTTTGTAGCATCGTTTTGAAGGTCGACGTGAGGAGCTGGGAGTCGAACCAACAACCCTACAACTGTTTGGTGATTCGGCCTACCTCCTCAACCACAGTTCCCCCAAAACATCACCTCCTTCGAGCCGGATTTGAACCAGCGACCTAAGGATGTCTATTGTTATTCCTCTACAGTCCTCCGCTATACCAACTGAGCTATCAAAGGGGCAGATGTGCAGTCTACAACAACAAAAACAACTTGATATTGAGTTTGACTGTGCTAAAAATGGTATAAGTCATCACAGAAGACAAAAGGCGGCAGAACAGACGTTTCACCAGCTGACGAGGCACAGTCTCTTTTGTAGCATCGTTTTGAAGGTCGACGTGAGGAGCTGGGAGTCGAACCAACAACCCTACAACTGTTTGGTGATTCGGCCTACCTCCTCAACCACAGTTCCCCCAAAACATCACCTCCTTCGAGCCGGATTTGAACCAGCGACCTAAGGATGTCTATTGTTATTCCTCTACAGTCCTCCGCTCTACCAACTGAGCTATCGAAGGGGCAGATGTGCAGTCTACAACAACAAAAACAACTTAATATTGAGTTTGACTGTGCTAAAAATGGTATAAGTCATCACAGAAGACAAAAAGCGGCAGAACAGACATTTTAACCAGCTGACGAGGCAAAGTCTCTTTTGTGGCATCATTCTGAATGATGACATGAGGAGCAGGGAGTCGAAGCAACAACCCTACAACTGTTTGGTGATTCGGCCTACCTCCTCAACCACAGTTCCCCCAAAACATCACCTCCTTCGAGCCGGATTTGAACCAGCGACCTAAGGATGTCTATTGTTATTCCTCTACAGTCCTCCGCTATACCAACTGAGCTATCAAAGGGGCAGATGTGCAGTCTACAACAACAAAAACAACTTGATATTGAGTTTGACTGTGCTAAAAATGGTATAAGTCATCACAGAAGACAAAAGGCGGCAGAACAGACGTTTCACCAGCTGACGAGGCACAGTCTCTTTTGTAGCATCGTTTTGAAGGTCGACGTGAGGAGCTGGGAGTCGAACCAACAACCCTACAACTGTTTGGTGATTCGGCCTACCTCCTCAACCACAGTTCCCCCAAAACATCACCTCCTTCGAGCCGGATTTGAACCAGCGACCTAAGGATGTCTATTGTTATTCCTCTACAGTCCTCCGCTCTACCAACTGAGCTATCGAAGGGGCAGATGTGCAGTCTACAACAACAAAAACAACTTAATATTGAGTTTGACTGTGCTAAAAATGGTATAAGTCATCACAGAAGACAAAAAGCGGCAGAACAGACATTTTAACCAGCTGACGAGGCAAAGTCTCTTTTGTGGCATCATTCTGAATGATGACATGAGGAGCAGGGAGTCGAAGCAACAACCCTACAACTGTTTGGTGATTCGGCCTACCTCCTCAACCACAGTTCCCCCAAAACATCACCTCCTTCGAGCCGGATTTGAACCAGCGACCTAAGGATGTCTATTGTTATTCCTCTACAGTCCTCCGCTCTACCAACTGAGCTATCGAAGGGGCAGATGTGCAGTCTACTACAACAAAAACAACTTAATATTGAGTTTGACTGTGCTAAAAATGGTATAAGTCATCACAGAAGACAAAAAGCGGCAGAACAGACATTTTAACCAGCTGACGAGGCAAAGTCTCTTTTGTGGCATCATTCCGAATGATGACATGAGGAGCAGGGAGTCGAAGCAACAACCCTACAACTGTTTGGTGATTCGGCCTACCTCCTCAACCACAGTTCCCCCAAAACATCACCTCCTTCGAGCCGGATTTGAACCAGCGACCTAAGGATGTCTATTGTTATTCCTCTACAGTCCTCCGCTATACCAACTGAGCTATCAAAGGGGCAGATGTGCAGTCTACAACAACAAAAACAACTTGATATTGAGTTTGACTGTGCTAAAAATGGTATAAGTCATCACAGAAGACAAAAAGCGGCAGAACAGACATTTTAACCAGCTGACGAGGCAAAGTCTCTTTTGTGGCATCATTCCGAATGATGATATGAGGAGCAGGGAGTCGAAGCAACAACCCTACAACTGTTTGGTGATTCGGCCTACCTCCTCAACCACAGTTCCCCCAAAACATCACCTCCTTCGAGCCGGATTTGAACCAGCGACCTAAGGATGTCTATTGTTATTCCTCTACGGTCCTCCGCTATACCAACTGAGCTATCAAAGGGGCAGATGTGCAGTCTACAACAACAAAAACAACTTGATATTGAGTTTGACTGTGCTAAAAATGGTATAAGTCATCACAGAAGACAAAAGGCGGCAGAACAGACGTTTCACCAGCTGACGAGGCACAGTCTCTTTTGTGGCATCATTCTGAATGATGACATGAGGAGCAGGGAGTCGAAGCAACAACCCTACAACTGTTTGGTGATTCGGCCTACCTCCTCAACCACAGTTCCCCCAAAACATCACCTCCTTCAAGCCGGATTTGAACCAGCGACCTAAGGATGTCTATTGTTATTCCTCTACAGTGCTCCGCTCTACCAACTGAGCTATCGAAGGGGCAGATGTGCAGTCTACTACAACAAAAACAACTTAATATTGAGTTTGACTGTGCTAAAAATGGTATAAGTCATCACAGAAGACAAAAGGCGGCAGAACAGACGTTTCACCAGCTGTCGAGTCACAGTCTCTTTTGTAGCATCGTTTTGAAGGTCGACGTTAGGAGCTGCGAGTCCAACTAAAAACCCTACAACTGTTTGGTGATTCGGCCTACCTCCTCAACCACAGTTGCCCTAAAACAACACCTCCTTCGAGCCGGATTTGAACCAGCGACCTAAGGATGTCTATTGTTATTCCTCTACAGTCCTCCGCTCTACCAACTGAGCTATCGAAGGAGCAGATGTGCAGTCTACAACAACAAAAACATCTTAATATTGAGTTTGACTGTGCTAAAAATGGTATAAGTCATCACAGAAGACAAAAAGCAACAGAACAGACATTTTAACCAGCTGACGAGGCAAAGTCTCTTTTGTGGCATCATTCTGAATGTTGACATGAGGAGCAGGGAGTCGAAGCAACAACCCTAGAACTGTTTGGTGATTCGGCCTACCTCCTCAACCACAGTTCCCCCAAAACATCACCTCCTTCGAGCCGGATTTGAACCAGCGACCTAAGGATGTCTATTGTTATTCCTCTACAGTTCTCCGCTATACCAACTGAGCTATCAAAGGGGCAGATGTGCAGTCTACAACAACAAAAACAACTTGATATTGAGTTTGACTGTGCTAAAAATGGTATAAGTCATCACAGAAGACAAAAGGCGGCAGAACAGACGTTTCACCAGCTGACGAGGCACAGTCTCTTTTGTAGCATCGTTTTGAAGGTCGACGTGAGGACCTGGGAGTCGAACCAACAACCCTACAACTGTTTGGTGATTCGGCCTACCTCCTCAACCACAGTTGCCCTAAAACATCACCTCCTTCGAGCCAGATTTGAACCAGCGACCTAAGGATGTCTATTGTTATTCCTCTACAGTCCTCCGCTCTACCAACTGAGCTATCGAAGGGGCAGATGTGCAGTATACTACAACAAAAACAACTTAATATTGAGTTTGACTGTGCTAAAAATGGTTTAAGTCATCACAGAAGACAAAAGGCGGCAGAACAGACGTTTCACCAGCTGTCGAGTCAGAGTCTCTTTTGTAGCATCGTTTTGAAGGTCGACGTGAGGAGCTGGGAGTCCAACTAAAAACCCTACAACTGTTTGGTGATTCGGCCTACCTCCTCAACCACAGTTGCCCTAAACCATCACCTCCTTCGAGCCGGATTTGAACCAGCGACCTAAGGATGTCTATTGTTATTCCTCTACAGTCCTCCGCTCTACCAACTGAGCGATCGAAGGGGCAGATGTGCAGTCTACAACAACAAAAACATCTTAATATTGAGTTTGACTGTGCTAAAAATGGTATAAGTCATCACAGAAGACAAAAGGCGGCAGAACAGACGTTTCACCAGCTGTCGAGTCACAGTCTCTTTTGTAGCATCGTTTTGAAGGTCGACGTGAGGAGCTTGGAGTCGAACCAACAACCCTACAACTGTTTGGTGATTCGGCCTACCTCCTCAACCACAGTTCCCCCAAAACATCACCTCCTTCGAGCCGAATTTGAACCAGCGACCTAAGGATGTCTATTGTTATTCCTCTACAGTCCTCCGCTCTACCGACTGAGCTATCGAAGGGGCAGATGTGCAGTCTACAACAACAAAAACAACTTAATATTGAGTTTGACTGTGCTAAAAATGGTATAAGTCATCACAGAAGACAAAAGGCGGCAGAACAGACGTTTTAACCAGCTGACGAGGCAAAGTCTCTTTTGTGGCATCATTTTGAATGATGACATGAGGAGCAGGGAGTCGAACCAACAACCCTACAACTGTTTGGTGATTCGGCCTACCTCCTCAACCACAGTTGCCCTAAAACATCACCTCCTTCGAGCCGGATTTGAACCAGCGACCTAAGGATGTCTATTGTTATTCCTCTACAGTCCTCCGCTCTACCAACTGAGCTATCGAAGGGGCAGATGTGCTGTCTACTACAACAAAAACAACTTAATATTGAGTTTGACTGTGCTAAAAATGGTATAAGTCATCACAGAAGACAAAAGGCGGCAGAACAGACGTTTCACCAGCTGTCGAGTCAGAGTCTCTTTTGTAGCATCGTTTTGAAGGTCGACGTGAGGAGCAGGGAGTCGAAGCAACAACCCTACAACTGTTTGGTGATTCGGCCTACCTCCTCAACCACAGTTCCCCCAAAACATCACCTCCTTCGAGCCGGATTTGAACCAGCGACCTAAGGATGTCTATTGTTATTCCTCTACAGTCCTCCGCTCTACCAACTGAGTTATCGAAGGGGCAGATGTGCAGTCTACTACAACAAAAACAACTTAATATTGAGTTTGACTGTGCTAAAAATGGTATAAGTCATCACAGAAGACAAAAAGCGGCAGAACAGACATTTTAACCAGCTGACGAGGCAAAGTCTCTTTTGTGGCATCATTCTGAATGATGACATGAGGAGCAGGGAGTCGAAGCAACAACCCTACAACTGTTTGGTGATTCGGCCTACCTCCTCAACCACAGTTCCCCCAAAACATCACCTCCTTCGAGCCGGATTTGAACCAGCGACCTAAGGATGTCTATTGTTATTCCTCTACAGTCCTCCGCTCTACCAACTGAGCTATCGAAGGGGCAGATGTGCAGACTACTACAACAAAAACCACTTAATATTGAGTTTGACTGTGCTAAAAATGGTATAAGTCATCACAGAAGACAAAAGGCGGCAGAACAGACGTTTCACCAGCTGTCGAGTCAGAGTCTCTTTTGTAGCATCGTTTTGAAGGTCGACGTGAGGAGCAGGGAGTCGAAGCAACAACCCTACAACTGTTTGGTGATTCGGCCTACCTCCTCAACCACAGTTCCCCCAAAACATCAACTCCTTCGAGCCGGATTTGAACCAGCAACCTAAGGATGTCTACTGTTATTCCTCTACAGTCCTCCGCTCTACCAACTGAGCTATCGAAGGGGCAGATGTGCAGTCTACAACAACAAAAACAACTTAATATTGAGTTTGACTGTGCTAAAAATGGTATAAGTCATCACAGAAGACAAAAAGCGGCAGAACAGACATTTTAACCAGCTGACGAGGCAAAGTCTCTTTTGTGGCATCATTCTGAATGATGACGTGAGGAGCAGGGAGTCGAAGCAACAACCCTACAACTGTTTGGTGATTCGGCCTACCTCCTCAACCACAGTTGCCCTAAAACATCACCTCCTTCGAGCCGGATTTGAACCAGCGACCTAAGGATGTCTATTGTTATTCCTCTACAGTCCTCCACTCTACCAACTGAGCTATCGAAGGGGCAGATGTGCAGTCTACTACAACAAAAACCACTTAATATTGAGTTTGACTGTGCTAAAAATGGTATAAGTCATCACAGAAGACAAAAAGCGGCAGAACAGACATTTTATCCAGCTGACGAGGCAAAGTCTCTTTTGTGGCATCATTCTGAATGATGACATGAGGAGCAGGGAGTCGAAGCAACAACCCTACAACTGTTTTGTGATTCGGCCTACCTCCTCAACCACAGTTCCCCCAAAACATCACCTCCTTCGAGCCGGATTTGAACAAGCGACATAGGGATGTCTATTGTTATTCCTCTACAGTCCTCCGCTCTACCAACTGAGTTATCGAAGGGGCAGATGTGCAGTCTACTACAACAAAAACAACTTAATATTGAGTTTGACTGTGCTAAAAATGGTATAAGTCATCACAGAAGACAAAAAGCGGCAGAACAGACATTTTAACCAGCTGACGAGGCAAAGTCTCTTTTGTGGCATCATTCTGAATGATGACATGAGGAGCAGGGAGTCGAAGCAACAACCCTACAACTGTTTGGTGATTCGGCCTACCTCCTCAACCACAGTTCCCCCAAAACATCACCTCCTTCGAGCCGGATTTGAACCAGCGACCTAAGGATGTCTATTGTTATTCCTCTACAGTCCTCCGCTCTACCAACTGAGTTATCGAAGGGGCAGATGTGCAGTCTACTACAACAAAAACAACTTAATATTGAGTTTGACTGTGCTAAAAATGGTATAAGTCATCACAGAAGACAAAAAGCGGCAGAACAGACATTTTAACCAGCTGACGAGGCAAAGTCTCTTTTGTGGCATCATTCTGAATGATGACATGAGGAGCAGGGAGTCGAAGCAACAACCCTACAACTGTTTGGTGATTCGGCCTACCTCCTCAACCACAGTTCCCCCAAAACATCACCTCCTTCGAGCCGGATTTGAACCAGCGACCTAAGGATGTCTATTGTTATTCCTCTACAGTCCTCCACTCTACCAACTGAGCTATCGAAGGGGCAGATGTGCAGTCTACTACAACAAAAACCACTTAATATTGAGTTTGACTGTGCTAAAAATGGTATAAGTCATCACAGAAGACAAAAAGCGGCAGAACAGACATTTTATCCAGCTGACGAGGCAAAGTCTCTTTTGTGGCATCATTCTGAATGATGACATGAGGAGCAGGGAGTCGAAGCAACAACCCTACAACTGTTTTGTGATTCGGCCTACCTCCTCAACCACAGTTCCCCCAAAACATCACCTCCTTCGAGCCGGATTTGAACAAGCGACATAGGGATGTCTATTGTTATTCCTCTACAGTCCTCCGCTCTACCAACTGAGTTATCGAAGGGGCAGATGTGCAGTCTACTACAACAAAAACAACTTAATATTGAGTTTGACTGTGCTAAAAATGGTATAAGTCATCACAGAAGACAAAAAGCGGCAGAACAGACATTTTAACCAGCTGACGAGGCAAAGTCTCTTTTGTGGCATCATTCTGAATGATGACATGAGGAGCAGGGAGTCGAAGCAACAACCCTACAACTGTTTGGTGATTCGGCCTACCTCCTCAACCACAGTTCCCCCAAAACATCACCTCCTTCGAGCCGGATTTGAACCAGCGACCTAAGGATGTCTATTGTTATTCCTCTACAGTCCTCCGCTCTACCAACTGAGTTATCGAAGGGGCAGATGTGCAGTCTACTACAACAAAAACAACTTAATATTGAGTTTGACTGTGCTAAAAATGGTATAAGTCATCACAGAAGACAAAAAGCGGCAGAACAGACATTTTAACCAGCTGACGAGGCAAAGTCTCTTTTGTGGCATCATTCTGAATGATGACATGAGGAGCAGGGAGTCGAAGCAACAACCCTACAACTGTTTGGTGATTCGGCCTACCTCCTCAACCACAGTTCCCCCAAAACATCACCTCCTTCGAGCCGGATTTGAACCAGCGACCTAAGGATGTCTATTGTTATTCCTCTACAGTCCTCCGCTATACCAACTGAGCTATCAAAGGGGCAGATGTGCAGTCTACAACAACAAAAACAACTTGATATTGAGTTTGACTGTGCTAAAAATGGTATAAGTCATCACAGAAGACAAAAGGCGGCAGAACAGACGTTTCACCAGCTGACGAGGCACAGTCTCTTTTGTAGCATCGTTTTGAAGGTCGACGTGAGGAGCTGGGAGTCGAACCAACAACCCTACAACTGTTTGGTGATTCGGCCTACCTCCTCAACCACAGTTCCCCCAAAACATCACCTCCTTCGAGCCGGATTTGAACCAGCGACCTAAGGATGTCTATTGTTCTTCCTCTACAGTCCTCCGCTCTACCAACTGAGCTATCGAAGGGGCAGATGTGCAGTCTACAACAAAAAAAACAAGTTAATATTGAGTTTGACTGTGCTAAAAATGGTATAAGTCATCACAGAAGACAAAAAGCGGCAGAACAGACATTTTAACCAGCTGACGAGGCAAAGTCTCTTTTGTGGCATCATTCTGAATGATGACATGAGGAGCAGGGAGTCGAACCAACAACCCTACAACTGTTTGGTGATTCGGCCTACCTCCTCAACCACAGTTCCCCCAAAACATCACCTCCTTCCAGCCGGATTTGAACCAGCAACCTAAGGATGTCTATTATTATTCCTCTACAGTCCTCTGCTATACCAACTGAGCTATCAAAGGGGCAGATGTGCAGTCTACAACAACAAAAACAACTTGATATTGAGTTTGACTGTGCTAAAAATGGTATAAGTCATCACAGAAGACAAAAGGCGGCAGAACAGACGTTTCACCAGCTGACGAGGCACAGTCTCTTTTGTAGCATCGTTTTGAAGGTCGACGTGAGGAGCTGGGAGTCGAACCAACAACCCTACAACTGTTTGGTGATTCGGCCTACCTCCTCAACCACAGTTCCCCCAAAACATCACCTCCTTCGAGCCGGATTTGAACCAGCGACCTAAGGATGTCTATTGTTATTCCTCTACAGTCCTCCGCTCTACCAACTGAGCTATCGAAGGGGCAGATGTGCAGTCTACAACAACAAAAACAACTTAATATTGAGTTTGACTGTGCTAAAAATGGTATAAGTCATCACAGAAGACAAAAGGCGGCAGAACAGACGTTTTAACCAGCTGACGAGGCAAAGTCTCTTTTGTGGCATCATTTTGAATGATGACATGAGGAGCAGGGAGTCGAACCAACAACCCTACAACTGTTTGGTGATTCGGCCTACCTCCTCAACCACAGTTGCCCCAAAACATCACCTCCTTCGAGCCGGATTTGAACCAGCGACCTAAGGATGTCTATTGTTATTCCTCTACAGTCCTCCGCTCTACCAACTGAGCTATCGAAGGGGCAGATGTGCAGTCTACTACAACAAAAACCACTTAATATTGAGTTTGACTGTGCTAAAAATGGTATAAGTCATCACAGAAGACAAAAGGCGGCAGAACAGACGTTTCACTAGCTGTCGAGATAGAGTCTCTTTTGTAGCATCGTTTTGAAGGTCGACGTGAGGAGCTGGGAGTCCAACTAAAAACCCTACAACTGTTTGGTGATTCGGCCTACCTCCTCAACCACAGTTGCCCTAAACCATCACCTCCTTCGAGCCGGATTTGAACCAGCGACCTAAGGATGTCTATTGTTATTCCTCTACAGTCCTCCGCTCTACCAACTGAGCGATCGAAGGGGCAGATGTGCAGTCTACAACAACAAAAACATCTTAATATTGAGTTTGACTGTGCTAAAAATGGTATAAGTCATCACAGAAGACAAAAGGCGGCAGAACAGACGTTTCACCAGCTGTCGAGTCACAGTCTCTTTTGTAGCATCGTTTTGAAGGTCGACGTGAGGAGCTTGGAGTCGAACCAACAACCCTACAACTGTTTGGTGATTCGGCCTACCTCCTCAACCACAGTTCCCCCAAAACATCACCTCCTTCGAGCCGAATTTGAACCAGCGACCTAAGGATGTCTATTGTTATTCCTCTACAGTCCTCCGCTCTACCGACTGAGCTATCGAAGGGGCAGATGTGCAGTCTACAACAACAAAAACAACTTAATATTGAGTTTGACTGTGCTAAAAATGGTATAAGTCATCACAGAAGACAAAAGGCGGCAGAACAGACGTTTTAACCAGCTGACGAGGCAAAGTCTCTTTTGTGGCATCATTTTGAATGATGACATGAGGAGCAGGGAGTCGAACCAACAACCCTACAACTGTTTGGTGATTCGGCCTACCTCCTCAACCACAGTTGCCCTAAAACATCACCTCCTTCGAGCCGGATTTGAACCAGCGACCTAAGGATGTCTATTGTTATTCCTCTACAGTCCTCCGCTCTACCAACTGAGCTATCGAAGGGGCAGATGTGCTGTCTACTACAACAAAAACAACTTAATATTGAGTTTGACTGTGCTAAAAATGGTATAAGTCATCACAGAAGACAAAAGGCGGCAGAAGAGACGTTTCACCAGCTGTCGAGTCAGAGTCTCTTTTGTAGCATCGTTTTGAAGGTCGACGTGAGGAGCTGGGAGTCCAACTAAAAACCCTACAACTGTTTGGTGATTCGGCCTACCTCCTCAACCACAGTTGCCCTAAAACATCACCTCCTTCGAGCCGGATTTGAACCAGCGACCTAAGGATGTCTATTGTTATTCCTCTACAGTCCTCCGCTCTACCAACTGAGCTATCGAAGGGGCAGATGTGCAGTCTACTACAACAAAAACAACTTAATATTGAGTTTGACTGTGCTAAAAATGGTATAAGTCATCACAGAAGACAAAAAGCGGCAGAACAGACATTTTAACCAGGTGACGAGGCAAAGTCTCTTTTGTGGCATCATTCTGAATGATGACATGAGGAGCAGGGAGTCGAACCAACAACCCTACAACTGTTTGGTGATTCGGCCTACCTCCTCAACCACAGTTCCCCCAAAACATCACCTCCTTCGAGCCGGATTTGAACCAGCGACCTAAGGATGTCTATTGTTATTCCTCTACAGTCCTCCGCTCTACCAACTGAGCTATCGAAGGGGCAGATGTGCAGTCTACAACAACAAAAACAACTTAATATTGAGTTTGACTGTGCTAAAAATGGTATAAGTCATCACAGAAGACAAAAAGCGGCAGAACAGACATTTTAACCAGCTGACGAGGCAAAGCCTCTTTTGTGGCATCATTCTGAATGATGACATGAGGAGCAGGGAGTCGAAGCAACAACCCTACAACTGTTTGGTGATTCGGCCTACCTCCTCAACCACAGTTCCCCCAAAACATCACCTCCTTCCAGCCGGATTTGAACCAGCGACCTAAGGATGTCTATTGTTATTCCTCTACAGTCCTCCGCTCTACCAACTGAGCTATCGAAGGGGCAGATGTGCAGTCTACTACAACAAAAACAACTTAATATTGAGTTTGACTGTGCTAAAAATGGTATAAGTCATCACAGAAGACAAAAAGCGGCAGAACAGACATTTTAACCAGCTGACGAGGCAAAGTCTCTTTTGTGGCATCATTCTGAATGATGACATGAGGAGCAGGGAGTCGAAGCAACAACCCTACAACTGTTTGGTGATTCGGCCTACCTCCTCAACCACAGTTCCCCCAAAACATCACCTCCTTCCAGCCGGATTTGAACCAGCGACCTAAGGATGTCTATTGTTATTCCTCTACAGTCCTCCGCTCTACCAACTGAGCTATCGAAGGGGCAGATGTGCAGTCTACTACAACAAAAACAACTTAATATTGAGTTTGACTGTGCTAAAAATGGTATAAGTCATCACAGAAGACAAAAAGCGGCAGAACAGACATTTTAACCAGCTGACGAGGCAAAGTCTCTTTTGTGGCATCATTCTGAATGATGACATGAGGAGCAGGGAGTCGAAGCAACAACCCTACAACTGTTTTGTGATTCGGCCTACCTCCTCAACCACAGTTCCCCCAAAACATCACCTCCTTCGAGCCGGATTTGAACAAGCGACATAGGGATGTCTATTGTTATTCCTCTACAGTCCTCCGCTCTACCAACTGAGTTATCGAAGGGGCAGATGTGCAGTCTACTACAACAAAAACAACTTAATATTGAGTTTGACTGTGCTAAAAATGGTATAAGTCATCACAGAAGACAAAAAGCGGCAGAACAGACATTTTAACCAGCTGACGAGGCAAAGTCTCTTTTGTGGCATCATTCTGAATGATGACATGAGGAGCAGGGAGTCGAAGCAACAACCCTACAACTGTTTGGTGATTCGGCCTACCTCCTCAACCACAGTTCCCCCAAAACATCACCTCCTTCGAGCCGGATTTGAACCAGCGACCTAAGGATGTCTATTGTTATTCCTCTACAGTCCTCCGCTCTACCAACTGAGTTATCGAAGGGGCAGATGTGCAGTCTACTACAACAAAAACAACTTAATATTGAGTTTGACTGTGCTAAAAATGGTATAAGTCATCACAGAAGACAAAAAGCGGCAGAACAGACATTTTAACCAGCTGACGAGGCAAAGTCTCTTTTGTGGCATCATTCTGAATGATGACATGAGGAGCAGGGAGTCGAAGCAACAACCCTACAACTGTTTGGTGATTCGGCCTACCTCCTCAACCACAGTTCCCCCAAAACATCACCTCCTTCGAGCCGGATTTGAACCAGCGACCTAAGGATGTCTATTGTTATTCCTCTACAGTCCTCCGCTATACCAACTGAGCTATCAAAGGGGCAGATGTGCAGTCTACAACAACAAAAACAACTTGATATTGAGTTTGACTGTGCTAAAAATGGTATAAGTCATCACAGAAGACAAAAGGCGGCAGAACAGACGTTTCACCAGCTGACGAGGCACAGTCTCTTTTGTAGCATCGTTTTGAAGGTCGACGTGAGGAGCTGGGAGTCGAACCAACAACCCTACAACTGTTTGGTGATTCGGCCTACCTCCTCAACCACAGTTCCCCCAAAACATCACCTCCTTCGAGCCGGATTTGAACCAGCGACCTAAGGATGTCTATTGTTCTTCCTCTACAGTCCTCCGCTCTACCAACTGAGCTATCGAAGGGGCAGATGTGCAGTCTACAACAAAAAAAACAAGTTAATATTGAGTTTGACTGTGCTAAAAATGGTATAAGTCATCACAGAAGACAAAAAGCGGCAGAACAGACATTTTAACCAGCTGACGAGGCAAAGTCTCTTTTGTGGCATCATTCTGAATGATGACATGAGGAGCAGGGAGTCGAACCAACAACCCTACAACTGTTTGGTGATTCGGCCTACCTCCTCAACCACAGTTCCCCCAAAACATCACCTCCTTCCAGCCGGATTTGAACCAGCAACCTAAGGATGTCTATTATTATTCCTCTACAGTCCTCCGCTATACCAACTGAGCTATCAAAGGGGCAGATGTGCAGTCTACAACAACAAAAACAACTTGATATTGAGTTTGACTGTGCTAAAAATGGTATAAGTCATCACAGAAGACAAAAGGCGGCAGAACAGACGTTTCACCAGCTGACGAGGCACAGTCTCTTTTGTAGCATCGTTTTGAAGGTCGACGTGAGGAGCTGGGAGTCGAACCAACAACCCTACAACTGTTTGGTGATTCGGCCTACCTCCTCAACCACAGTTCCCCCAAAACATCACCTCCTTCGAGCCGGATTTGAACCAGCGACCTAAGGATGTCTATTGTTATTCCTCTACAGTCCTCCGCTCTACCAACTGAGCTATCGAAGGGGCAGATGTGCAGTCTACAACAACAAAAACAACTTAATATTGAGTTTGACTGTGCTAAAAATGGTATAAGTCATCACAGAAGACCAAAGGCGGCAGAACAGACGTTTTAACCAGCTGACGAGGCAAAGTCTCTTTTGTGGCATCATTTTGAATGATGACATGAGGAGCAGGGAGTCGAACCAACAACCCTACAACTGTTTGGTGATTCGGCCTACCTCCTCAACCACAGTTGCCCCAAAACATCACCTCCTTCGAGCCGGATTTGAACCAGCGACCTAAGGATGTCTATTGTTATTCCTCTACAGTCCTCCGCTCTACCAACTGAGCTATCGAAGGGGCAGATGTGCAGTCTACTACAACAAAAACCACTTAATATTGAGTTTGACTGTGCTAAAAATGGTATAAGTCATCACAGAAGACAAAAGGCGGCAGAACAGACGTTTCACTAGCTGTCGAGATAGAGTCTCTTTTGTAGCATCGTTTTGAAGGTCGACGTGAGGAGCTGGGAGTCCAACTAAAAACCCTACAACTGTTTGGTGATTCGGCCTACCTCCTCAACCACAGTTGCCCTAAAACATCACCTCCTTCGAGCCGGATTTGAACCAGCGACCTAAGGATGTCTATTGTTATTCCTCTACAGTCCTCCTCTCTACCAACTGAGCTATCGAAGGGGCAGATGTGCAGTCTACAACAACAACAACAACTTAATATTGAGTTTGACTGTGCTAAAAATGGTATAAGTCATCACAGAAGACAAAAAGCGGCAGAACAGACATTTTAACCAGGTGACGAGGCAAAGTCTCTTTTGTGGCATCATTCTGAATGATGACATGAGGAGCAGGGAGTTGAACCAACAACCCTACAACTGTTTGGTGATTCGGCCTACCTCCTCAACCACAGTTGCCCTAAAACATCACCTCCTTCGAGCCGGATTTGAACCAGCGACCTAAGGATGTCTATTGTTATTCCTCTACAGTCCTCCGCTCTACCAACTGAGCTATCGAAGGGGCAGATGTGCAGTCTACAACAACAACAACAACTTAATATTGAGTTTGACTGTGCTAAAAATGGTATAAGTCATCACAGAAGACAAAAAGCGGCAGAACAGACATTTTAACCAGGTGACGAGGCAAAGTCTCTTTTGTGGCATCATTCTGAATGATGACATGAGGAGCAGGGAGTTGAACCAACAACCCTACAACTGTTTGGTGATTCGGCCTACCTCCTCAACCACAGTTCCCCCAAAACATCACCTCCTTCGAGCCGGATTTGAACCAGCGACCTAAGGATGTCTATTGTTATTCCTCTACAGTCCTCCGCTATACCAACTGAGCTATCAAAGGGGCAGATGTGCAGTCTACAACAACAAAAACAACTTGATATTGAGTTTGACTGTGCTAAAAATGGTATAAGTCATCACAAAAGACAAAAGGCGGCAGAACAGACGTTTTAACCAGCTGACGAGGCAAAGTCTCTTTTGTGGCATCATTTTGAATGATGACATGAGGAGCAGGGAGTCGAACCAACAACCCTACAACTGTTTGGTGATTCGGCCTACCTCCTCAACCACAGTTGCCCTAAAACATCACCTCCTTCGAGCCGGATTTGAACCAGCGACCTAAGGATGTCTATTGTTATTCCTCTACAGTCCTCCGCTCTACCAACTGAGCTATCGAAGGGGCAGATGTGCAGTCTACTACTACAAAAACAACTTAATATTGAGTTTGACTGTGCTAAAAATGGTATAAGTCATCACAGAAGACAAAAGGCGGCAGAACAGACGTTTCACCAGCTGTCGAGTCAGAGTCTCTTTTGTAGCATCGTTTTGAAGGTCGACGTGAGGAGCTGGGAGTCCAACTAAAAACCCTACAACTGTTTGGTGATTCGGCCTACCTCCTCAACCACAGTTGCCCTAAAACATCACCTCCTTCGAGCCGGATTTGAACCAGCGACCTAAGGATGTCTATTGTTATTCCTCTACAGTCCTCCGCTCTACCAACTGAGCGATCGAAGGGGCAGATGTGCAGTCTACAACAACAAAAACATCTTAATATTGAGTTTGACTGTGCTAAAAATGGTATAAGTCATCACAGAAGACAAAAGGCGGCAGAACAGACGTTTCACCAGCTGTCGAGTCACAGTCTCTTTTGTGGCATCATTCTGAATGATGACATGAGGAGCAGGGAGTCGAACCAACAACCCTACAACTGTTTGGTGATTCGGCCTACCTCCTCAACCACAGTTCCCCCAAAACATCACCTCCTTCCAGCCGGATTTGAACCAGCAACCTAAGGATGTCTATTATTATTCCTCTACAGTCCTCCACTATACCAACTGAGCTATCAAAGGGGCAGATGTGCAGTCTACAACAACAAAAACAACTTGATATTGAGTTTGACTGTGCTAAAAATGGTATAAGTCATCACAGAAGACAAAAGGCGGCAGAACAGACGTTTCACCAGCTGACGAGGCACAGTCTCTTTTGTAGCATCGTTTTGAAGGTCGACGTGAGGAGCTGGGAGTCGAACCAACAACCCTACAACTGTTTGGTGATTCGGCCTACCTCCTCAACCACAGTTTCCCCAAAACATCACCTCCTTCGAGCCGGATTTGAACCAGCGACCTAAGGATGTCTATTGTTATTCCTCTACAGTCCTCCGCTCTACCAACTGAGCTATCGAAGGGGCAGATGTGCAGTCTACAACAACAAATACAACTTAATATTGAGTTTGACTGTGCTAAAAATGGTATAAGTCATCACAGAAGACAAAAGGCGGCAGAACAGACGTTTTAACCAGCTGACGAGGCAAAGTCTCTTTTGTGGCATCATTTTGAATGATGACATGAGGAGCAGGGAGTCGAACCAACAACCCTACAACTGTTTGGTGATTCGGCCTACCTCCTCAACCACAGTTGCCCTAAAACATCACCTCCTTCGAGCCGGATTTGAACCAGCGACCTAAGGATGTCTATTGTTATTCCTCTACAGTCCTCCGCTCTACCAACTGAGCTATCGAAGGGGCAGATGTGCAGTCTACTACAACAAAAACCACTTAATATTGAGTTTGACTGTGCTAAAAATGGTATAAGTCATCACAGAAGACAAAAGGCGGCAGAACAGACGTTTCACTAGCTGTCGAGATAGAGTCTCTTTTGTAGCATCGTTTTGAAGGTCGACGTGAGGAGCTGGGAGTCCAACTAAAAACCCTACAACTGTTTGGTGATTCGGCCTACCTCCTCAACCACAGTTGCCCTAAAACATCACCTCCTTCGAGCCGGATTTGAACCAGCGACCTAAGGATGTCTATTGTTATTCCTCTACAGTCCTCCGCTCTACCAACTGAGCTATCGAAGGGGCAGATGTGTAGTCTACAACAACAACAACAACTTAATATTGAGTTTGACTGTGCTAAAAATGGTATAAGTCATCACAGAAGACAAAAAGCGGCAGAACAGACATTTTAACCAGGTGACGAGGCAAAGTCTCTTTTGTGGCATCATTCTGAATGATGACATGAGGAGCAGGGAGTCGAACCAACAACCCTACAACTGTTTGGTGATTCGGCCTACCTCCTCAACCACAGTTCCCCCAAAACATCACCTCCTTCGAGCCGGATTTGAACCAGCGACCTAAGGATGTCTATTGTTATTCCTCTACAGTCCTCCGCTATACCAACTGAGCTATCAAAGGGGCAGATGTGCAGTCTACAACAACAAAAACAACTTGATATTGAGTTTGACTGTGCTAAAAATGGTATAAGTCATCACAAAAGACAAAAGGCGGCAGAACAGACGTTTCACCAGCTGACGAGGCACAGTCTCTTTTGTAGCATCGTTTTGAAGGTCGACGTGAGGACCTGGGAGTCGAACCAACAACCCTACAACTGTTTGGTGATTCGGCCTACCTCCTCAACCACAGTTCCCCCAAAACATCACCTCCTTCGAGCCGGATTTGAACCAGCGACCTAAGGATGTCTATTGTTATTCCTCTACAGTCCTCCGCTCTACCAACTGAGCTATCGAAGGGGCAGATGTGCAGTCTACAACAACAAAAACAACTTAATATTGAGTTTGACTGTGCTAAAAATGGTATAAGTCATCACAGAAGACAAAAGGCGGCAGAACAGACGTTTTAACCAGCTGACGAGGCAAAGTCTCTTTTGTGGCATCATTTTGAATGATGACATGAGGAGCAGGGAGTCGAACCAACAACCCTACAACTGTTTGGTGATTCGGCCTACCTCCTCAACCACAGTTGCCCTAAAACATCACCTCCTTCGAGCCGGATTTGAACCAGCGACATAAGGATGTCTATTGTTATTCCTCTACAGTCCTCCGCTCTACCAACTGAGCTATCGAAGGGGCAGATGTGCAGTCTACTACAACAAAGACAACTTAATATTGAGTTTGACTGTGCTAAAAATGGTATAAGTCATCACAGAAGACAAAAGGCGGCAGAACAGACGTTTCACCAGCTGTCGAGTCAGAGTCTCTTTTGTAGCATCGTTTTGAAGGTCGACGTGAGGAGCTGGGAGTCCAACTAAAAACCCTACAACTGTTTGGTGATTCGGCCTACCTCCTCAACCACAGTTGCCCTAAAACATCATCTCCTTCGAGCCGGATTTGAACCAGCGACCTAAGGATGTCTATTGTTATTCCTCTACAGTCCTCCGCTCTACCAACTGAGCTATCGAAGGGGCATATGTGCAGTCTACAACAACAAAAACAACTTAATATTGAGTTTGACTGTGCTAAAAATGGTATAAGTCATCACAGAAGACAAAAAGCGGCAGAACAGACATTTTAACCAGCTGACGAGGCAAAGTCTCTTTTGTGGCATCATTCTGAATGATGACATGAGGAGCAGGGAGTCGAACCAACAACCCTACAACTGTTTGGTGATTCGGCCTACCTCCTCAACCACAGTTCCCCCAAAACATCACCTCCTTCCAGCCGGATTTGAACCAGCGACCTAAGGATGTCTATTATTATTCCTCTACAGTCCTCCGCTATACCAACTGAGCTATCAAAGGGGCAGATGTGCAGTCTACAACAACAAAAACAACTTAATATTGAGTTTGACTGTGCTAAAAATGGTATAAGTCATCACAAAAGACAAAAGGCGGCAGAACAGACGTTTCACCAGCTGACGAGGCACAGTCTCTTTTGTAGCATCGTTTTGAAGGTCGACGTGAGGACCTGGGAGTCGAACCAACAACCCTACAACTGTTTGGTGATTCGGCCTACCTCCTCAACCACAGTTCCCCCAAAACATCACCTCCTTCGAGCCGGATTTGAACCAGCGACCTAAGGATGTCTATTGTTATTCCTCTACAGTCCTCCGCTCTACCAACTGAGCTATCGAAGGGGCAGATGTGCAGTCTACAACAACAAAAACAACTTAATATTGAGTTTGACTGTGCTAAAAATGGTATAAGTCATCACAGAAGACAAAAGGCGGCAGAACAGACGTTTTAACCAGCTGACGAGGCAAAGTCTCTTTTGTGGCATCATTTTGAATGATGACATGAGGAGCAGGGAGTCGAACCAACAACCCTACAACTGTTTGGTGATTCGGCCTACCTCCTCAACCACAGTTGCCCTAAAACATCACCTCCTTCGAGCCGGATTTGAACCAGCGACCTAAGGATGTCTATTGTTATTCCTCTACAGTCCTCCGCTCTACCAACTGAGCTATCGAAGGGGCAGATGTGCAGTCTACTACAACAAAGACAACTTAATATTGAGTTTGACTGTGCTAAAAATGGTATAAGTCATCACAGAAGACAAAAGGCGGCAGAACAGACGTTTCACCAGCTGTCGAGTCAGAGTCTCTTTTGTAGCATCGTTTTGAAGGTCGACGTGAGGAGCTGGGAGTCCAACTAAAAACCCTACAACTGTTTGGTGATTCGGCCTACCTCCTCAACCACAGTTCCCCCAAAACATCACCTCCTTCGAGCCGGATTTGAACCAGCGACCTAAGGATGTCTATTGTTATTCCTCTACAGTCCTCCGCTCTACCAACTGAGCTATCGAAGGGGCAGATGTGCAGTCTACAACAACAAAAACAACTTAATATTGAGTTTGACTGTGCTAAAAATGGTATAAGTCATCACAGAAGACAAAAGGCGGCAGAACAGACGTTTCACCAGCTGACGAGGCACAGTCTCTTTTGTAGCATCGTTTTGAAGGTCGACGTGAGGAGCTGGGAGTCGAACCAACAACCCTACAACTGTTTGGTGATTCGGCCTACCTCCTCAACCACAGTTCCCCCAAAACATCACCTCCTTCGAGCCGGATTTGAACCAGCGACCTAAGGATGTCTATTGTTATTCCTCTACAGTCCTCCGCTCTACCAACTGAGCTATCGAAGGGGCAGATGTGCAGTCTACTACAACAAAAACCACTTAATATTGAGTTTGACTGTGCTAAAAATGGTATAAGTCATCACAGAAGACAAAAGGCGGCAGAACAGACGTTTCACCAGCTGTCGAGATAGACTCTCTTTTGTAGCATCGTTTTGAAGGTCGACGTGAGGAGCTTGGAGTCCAACTAAAAACCCTACAACTGTTTGGTGATTCGGCCTACCTCCTCAACCACAGTTGCCCTAAAACATCACCTCCTTCGAGCCGGATTTGAACCAGCGACCTAAGGATGTCTATTGTTATTCCTCTACAGTCCTCCGCTCTACCAACTGAGCTATCGAAGGGGCAGATGTGCAGTCTACAACAACAACAACAACTTAATATTGAGTTTGACTGTGCTAAAAATGGTATAAGTCATCACAGAAGACAAAAAGCGGCAGAACAGACATTTTAACCAGGTGACGAGGCAAAGTCTCTTTTGTGGCATCATTCTGAATGATGACATGAGGAGCAGGGAGTTGAACCAACAACCCTACAACTGTTTGGTGATTCGGCCTACCTCCTCAACCACAGTTCCCCCAAAACATCACCTCCTTCGAGCCGGATTTGAACCAGCGACCTAAGGATGTCTATTGTTATTCCTCTACAGTCCTCCGCTATACCAACTGAGCTATCAAAGGGGCAGATGTGCAGTCTACAACAACAAAAACAACTTGATATTGAGTTTGACTGTGCTAAAAATGGTATAAGTCATCACAAAAGACAAAAGGCGGAAGAACAGACGTTTCACCAGCTGACGAGGCACAGTCTCTTTTGTAGCATCGTTTTGAAGGTCGACGTGAGGACCTGGGAGTCGAACCAACAACCCTACAACTGTTTGGTGATTCGGCCTACCTCCTCAACCACAGTTCCCCCAAAACATCACCTCCTTCGAGCCGGATTTGAACCAGCGACCTAAGGATGTCTATTGTTATTCCTCTACAGTCCTCCGCTCTACCAACTGAGCTATCGAAGGGGCAGATGTGCAGTCTACAACAACAAAAACAACTTAATATTGAGTTTGACTGTGCTAAAAATGGTATAAGTCATCACAGAAGACAAAAGGCGGCAGAACAGACGTTTTAACCAGCTGACGAGGCAAAGTCTCTTTTGTGGCATCGTTTTGAAGGTCGACGTGAGGACCTGGGAGTCGAACCAACAACCCTACAACTGTTTGGTGATTCGGCCTACCTCCTCAACCACAGTTCCCCCAAAACATCACCTCCTTCGAGCCGGATTTGAACCAGCGACCTAAGGATGTCTATTGTTATTCCTCTACAGTCCTCCGCTCTACCAACTGAGCTATCGAAGGGGCAGATGTGCAGTCTACAACAACAAAAACAACTTAATATTGAGTTTGACTGTGCTAAAAATGGTATAAGTCATCACAGAAGACAAAAGGCGGCAGAACAGACGTTTTAACCAGCTGACGAGGCAAAGTCTCTTTTGTGGCATCATTTTGAATGATGACATGAGGAGCAGGGAGTCGAACCAACAACCCTACAACTGTTTGGTGATTCGGCCTACCTCCTCAACCACAGTTGCCCTAAAACATCACCTCCTTCGAGCCGGATTTGAACCAGCGACCTAAGGATGTCTATTGTTATTCCTCTACAGTCCTCCGCTCTACCAACTGAGCTATCGAAGGGGCAGATGTGCAGTCTACTACAACAAAAACAACTTAATATTGAGTTTGACTGTGCTAAAAATGGTATAAGTCATCACAGAAGACAAAAAGCGGCAGAACAGACATTTTAACCAGCTGACGAGGCAAAGTCTCTTTTGTGGCATCATTCTGAATGATGACATGAGGAGCAGGGAGTCGAACCAACAACCCTACAACTGTTTGGTGATTCGGTCTACCTCCTCAACCACAGTTCCCCCAAAACATCACCTCCTTCCAGCCGGATTTGAACCAGCGACCTAAGGATGTCTATTATTATTCCTCTACAGTCCTCCGCTATACCAACTGAGCTATCAAAGGGGCAGATGTGCAGTCTACAACAACAAAAACAACTTGATATTGAGTTTGAATGTGCTAAAAATGGTATAAGTCATCACAGAAGACAAAAGGCGGCAGAACAGACGTTTCACCAGCTGACGAGGCACAGTCTCTTTTGTGGCATCATTCTGAATGATGACATGAGGAGCAGGGAGTTGAACCAACAACCCTACAACTGTTTGGTGATTCGGTCTACCTCCTCAACCACAGTTCCCCCAAAACATCACCTCCTTCCAGCCGGATTTGAACCAGCGACCTAAGGATGTCTATTATTATTCCTCTACAGTCCTCCGCTATACCAACTGAGCTATCAAAGGGGCAGATGTGCAGTCTACAACAACAAAAACAAGTTAATATTGAGTTTGACTGTGCTAAAAATGGTATAAGTCATCACAGAAGACAAAAAGCGGCAGAATAGACATTTTAACCAGCTGACGTGGCAAAGTCTCTTTTGTGGCATCATTCTGAATGATGACATGAGGAGCAGGGAGTCGAACCAACAACCCTACAACTGTTTGGTGATTCGGCCTACCTCCTCAACCACAGTTGCCCTAAAACATCACCTCCTTCGAGCCGGATTTGAACCAGCGACCTAAGGATGTCTATTGTTATTCCTCTACAGTCCTCCGCTCTACCAACTGAGCTATCGAAGGGGCATATGTGCAGTCTACAACAACAAAAACAACTTAATATTGAGTTTGACTGTGCTAAAAATGGTATAAGTCATCACAGAAGACAAAAAGCGGCAGAACAGACATTTTAACCAGCTGACGAGGCAAAGTCTCTTTTGTGGCATCATTCTGAATGATGACATGAGGAGCAGGGAGTCGAAGCAACAACCCTACAACTGTTTGGTGATTCGGCCTACCTCCTCAACCACAGTTCCCCCAAAACATCACCTCCTTCGAGCCGGATTTGAACCAGCGACCTAAGGATGTCTATTGTTATTCCTCTACAGTCCTCCGCTCTACCAACTGAGCTATCGAAGGGGCAGATGTGCAGTCTACTACAACAAAAACAACTTAATATTGAGTTTGACTGTGCTAAAAATGGTATAAGTCATCACAGAAGACAAAAGGCGGCAGAACAGACGTTTTAACCAGCTGACGAGGCAAAGTCTCTTTTGTGGCATCATTTTGAATGATGACATGAGGAGCAGGGAGTCGAACCAACAACCCTACAACTGTTTGGTGATTCGGCCTACCTCCTCAACCACAGTTCCCCCAAAACATCACCTCCTTCGAGCCGGATTTGAACCAGCGACCTAAGGATGTCTATTGTTATTCCTCTACAGTCCTCCGCTCTACCAACTGAGCTATCGAAGGGGCAGATGTGCAGTCTACTACAACAAAAACCACTTAATATTGAGTTTGACTGTGCTAAAAATGGTATAAGTCATCACAGAAGACAAAAGGCGGCAGAACAGACGTTTCACCAGCTGTCGAGATAGACTGTCTTTTGTAGCATCGTTTTGAAGGTCGACGTGAGGACCTGGGAGTCGAACCAACAACCCTACAACTGTTTGGTGATTCGGCCTACCTCCTCAACCACAGTTCCCCCAAAACATCACCTCCTTCGAGCCGGATTTGAACCAGCGACCTAAGGATGTCTATCGTTATTCCTCTACAGTCCTCCGCTCTACCAACTGAGCTATCGAAGGGGCAGATGTGCAGTCTACAACAACAAAAACAACTTAATATTGAGTTTGACTGTGCTAAAAATGGTATAAGTCATCACAGAAGACAAAAGGCGGCAGAACAGACGTTTTAACCAGCTGACGAGGCAAAGTCTCTTTTGTGGCATCGTTTTGAAGGTCGACGTGAGGACCTGGGAGTCGAACCAACAACCCTACAACTGTTTGGTGATTCGGCCTACCTCCTCAACCACAGTTCCCCCAAAACATCACCTCCTTCGAGCCGGATTTGAACCAGCGACCTAAGGATGTCTATTGTTATTCCTCTACAGTCCTCCGCTCTACCAACTGAGCTATCGAAGGGGCAGATGTGCAGTCTACAACAACAAAAACAAGTTAATATTGAGTTTGACTGTGCTAAAAATGGTATAAGTCATCACAGAAGACAAAAAGCGGCAGAACAGACATTTTAACCAGCTGACGAGGCAAAGTCTCTTTTGTGGCATCATTCTGAATGATGACATGAGGAGTAGGGAGTCGAACCAACAACCCTACAACTGTTTGGTGATTCGGCCTACCTCCTCAACCACAGTTCCCCCAAAACATCACCTCCTTCCAGCCGGATTTGAACCAGCAACCTAAGGATGTCTATTATTATTCCTCTACAGTCCTCCGCTATACCAACTGAGCTATCAAAGGGGCAGATGTGCAGTCTACAACAACAAAAACAACTTGATATTGAGTTTGACTGTGCTAAAAATGGTATAAGTCATCACAGAAGACAAAAGGCGGCAGAACAGACGTTTCACCAGCTGACGAGGCACAGTCTCTTTTGTAGCATCGTTTTGAAGGTCGACGTGAGGAGCTTGGAGTCCAACTAAAAACCCTACAACTGTTTGGTGATTCGGCCTACCTCCTCAACCACAGTTCCCCCAAAACATCACCTCCTTCGAGCCGGATTTGAACCAGCGACCTAAGGATGTCTATTGTTATTCCTCTACAGTCCTCCGCTCTACCAACTGAGCTATCGAAGGGGCATATGTGCAGTCTACAACAACAAAAACAACTTAATATTGAGTTTGACTGTGCTAAAAATGGTATAAGTCATCACAGAAGACAAAAAGCGGCAGAACAGACATTTTAACCAGCTGACGAGGCAAAGTCTCTTTTGTGGCATCATTCTGAATGATGACATGAGGAGCAGGGAGTCGAAGCAACAACCCTACAACTGTTTGGTGATTCGGCCTACCTCCTCAACCACAGTTCCCCCAAAACATCACCTCCTTCGAGCCGGATTTGAACCAGCGACCTAAGGATGTCTATTGTTATTCCTCTACAGTCCTCCGCTATACCAACTGAGCTATCAAAGGGGCAGATGTGCAGTCTACAACAACAAAAACAACTTGATATTGAGTTTGACTGTGCTAAAAATGGTATAAGTCATCACAAAAGACAAAAGGCGGCAGAACAGACGTTTCACCAGCTGACGAGGCACAGTCTCTTTTGTAGCATCGTTTTGAAGGTCGACGTGAGGACCTGGGAGTCGAACCAACAACCCTACAACTGTTTGGTGATTCGGCCTACCTCCTCAACCACAGTTCCCCCAAAACATCACCTCCTTCGAGCCGGATTTGAACCAGCGACCTAAGGATGTCTATCGTTATTCCTCTACAGTCCTCCGCTCTACCAACTGAGCTATCGAAGGGGCAGATGTGCAGTCTACAACAACAAAAACAACTTAATATTGAGTTTGACTGTGCTAAAAATGGTATAAGTCATCACAGAAGACAAAAGGCGGCAGAACAGACGTTTTAACCAGCTGACGAGGCAAAGTCTCTTTTGTGGCATCGTTTTGAAGGTCGACGTGAGGACCTGGGAGTCGAACCAACAACCCTACAACTGTTTGGTGATTCGGCCTACCTCCTCAACCACAGTTCCCCCAAAACATCACCTCCTTCGAGCCGGATTTGAACCAGCGACCTAAGGATGTCTATTGTTATTCCTCTACAGTCCTCCGCTCTACCAACTGAGCTATCGAAGGGGCAGATGTGCAGTCTACAACAACAAAAACAAGTTAATATTGAGTTTGACTGTGCTAAAAATGGTATAAGTCATCACAGAAGACAAAAAGCGGCAGAACAGACATTTTAACCAGCTGACGAGGCAAAGTCTCTTTTGTGGCATCATTCTGAATGATGACATGAGGAGTAGGGAGTCGAACCAACAACCCTACAACTGTTTGGTGATTCGGCCTACCTCCTCAACCACAGTTCCCCCAAAACATCACCTCCTTCCAGCCGGATTTGAACCAGCAACCTAAGGATGTCTATTATTATTCCTCTACAGTCCTCCGCTATACCAACTGAGCTATCAAAGGGGCAGATGTGCAGTCTACAACAACAAAAACAACTTGATATTGAGTTTGACTGTGCTAAAAATGGTATAAGTCATCACAGAAGACAAAAGGCGGCAGAACAGACGTTTCACCAGCTGACGAGGCACAGTCTCTTTTGTAGCATCGTTTTGAAGGTCGACGTGAGGAGCTGGGAGTCGAACCAACAACCCTACAACTGTTTGGTGATTCGGCCTACCTCCTCAACCACAGTTCCCCCAAAACATCACCTCCTTCGAGCCGGATTTGAACCAGCGACCTAAGGATGTCTATTGTTATTCCTCTACAGTCCTCCGCTCTACCAACTGAGCTATCGAAGGGGCAGATGTGCAGTCTACAACAACAAAAACAACTTAATATTGAGTTTGACTGTGCTAAAAATGGTATAAGTCATCACAGAAGACAAAAGGCGGCAGAACAGACGTTTTAACCAGCTGACGAGGCAAAGTCTCTTTTGTGGCATCATTTTGAATGATGACATGAGGAGCAGGGAGTCGAACCAACAACCCTACAACTGTTTGGTGATTCGGCCTACCTCCTCAACCACAGTTGCCCTAAAACATCACCTCCTTCGAGCCGGATTTGAACCAGCGACCTAAGGATGTCTATTGTTATTCCTCTACAGTCCTCCGCTCTACCAACTGAGCTATCGAAGGGGCAGATGTGCAGTCTACAACAACAAAAACAACTTAATATTGAGTTTGACTGTGCTAAAAATGGTATAAGTCATCACAGAAGACAAAAGGCGGCAGAACAGACGTTTTAACCAGCTGACGAGGCAAAGTCTCTTTTGTGGCATCGTTTTGAAGGTCGACGTGAGGACCTGGGAGTCGAACCAACAACCCTACAACTGTTTGGTGATTCGGCCTACCTCCTCAACCACAGTTCCCCCAAAACATCACCTCCTTCGAGCCGGATTTGAACCAGCGACCTAAGGATGTCTATTGTTATTCCTCTACAGTCCTCCGCTCTACCAACTGAGCTATCGAAGGGGCAGATGTGCAGTCTACAACAACAAAAACAACTTAATATTGAGTTTGACTGTGCTAAAAATGGTATAAGTCATCACAGAAGACAAAAGGCGGCAGAACAGACGTTTTAACCAGCTGACGAGGCAAAGTCTCTTTTGTGGCATCATTTTGAATGATGACATGAGGAGCAGGGAGTCGAACCAACAACCCTACAACTGTTTGGTGATTCGGCCTACCTCCTCAACCACAGTTGCCCTAAAACATCACCTCCTTCGAGCCGGATTTGAACCAGCGACCTAAGGATGTCTATTGTTATTCCTCTACAGTCCTCCGCTCTACCAACTGAGCTATCGAAGGGGCAGATGTGCAGTCTACTACAACAAAAACAACTTGATATTGAGTTTGACTGTGCTAAAAATGGTATAAGTCATCACAGAAGACAAAAGGCGGCAGAACAGACGTTTTAACCAGCTGACGAGGCAAAGTCTCTTTTGTGGCATCGTTTTGAAGGTCGACGTGAGGACCTGGGAGTCGAACCAACAACCCTACAACTGTTTGGTGATTCGGCCTACCTCCTCAACCACAGTTCCCCCAAAACATCACCTCCTTCGAGCCGGATTTGAACCAGCGACCTAAGGATGTCTATTGTTATTCCTCTACAGTCCTCCGCTCTACCAACTGAGCTATCGAAGGGGCAGATGTGCAGTCTACAACAACAAAAACAACTTAATATTGAGTTTGACTGTGCTAAAAATGGTATAAGTCATCACAGAAGACAAAAAGCGGCAGAACAGACATTTTAACCAGCTGACGAGGCAAAGTCTCTTTTGTGGCATCATTCTGAATGATGACATGAGGAGTAGGGAGTCGAACCAACAACCCTACAACTGTTTGGTGATTCGGCCTACCTCCTCAACCACAGTTCCCCCAAAACATCACCTCCTTCCAGCCGGATTTGAACCAGCAACCTAAGGATGTCTATTATTATTCCTCTACAGTCCTCCGCTATACCAACTGAGCTATCAAAGGGGCAGATGTGCAGTCTACAACAACAAAAACAACTTGATATTGAGTTTGACTGTGCTAAAAATGGTATAAGTCATCACAGAAGACAAAAGGCGGCAGAACAGACGTTTCACCAGCTGACGAGGCACAGTCTCTTTTGTAGCATCGTTTTGAAGGTCGACGTGAGGAGCTGGGAGTCGAACCAACAACCCTACAACTGTTTGGTGATTCGGCCTACCTCCTCAACCACAGTTCCCCCAAAACATCACCTCCTTCGAGCCGGATTTGAACCAGCGACCTAAGGATGTCTATTGTTATTCCTCTACAGTCCTCCGCTCTACCAACTGAGCTATCGAAGGGGCAGATGTGCAGTCTACAACAACAAAAACAACTTAATATTGAGTTTGACTGTGCTAAAAATGGTATAAGTCATCACAGAAGACAAAAGGCGGCAGAACAGACGTTTTAACCAGCTGACGAGGCAAAGTCTCTTTTGTGGCATCGTTTTGAAGGTCGACGTGAGGACCTGGGAGTCGAACCAACAACCCTACAACTGTTTGGTGATTCGGCCTACCTCCTCAACCACAGTTCCCCCAAAACATCACCTCCTTCGAGCCGGATTTGAACCAGCGACCTAAGGATGTCTATTGTTATTCCTCTACAGTCCTCCGCTCTACCAACTGAGCTATCGAAGGGGCAGATGTGCAGTCTACAACAACAAAAACAACTTAATATTGAGTTTGACTGTGCTAAAAATGGTATAAGTCATCACAGAAGACAAAAGGCGGCAGAACAGACGTTTTAACCAGCTGACGAGGCAAAGTCTCTTTTGTGGCATCATTTTGAATGATGACATGAGGAGCAGGGAGTCGAACCAACAACCCTACAACTGTTTGGTGATTCGGCCTACCTCCTCAACCACAGTTGCCCTAAAACATCACCTCCTTCGAGCCGGATTTGAACCAGCGACCTAAGGATGTCTATTGTTATTCCTCTACAGTCCTCCGCTCTACCAACTGAGCTATCGAAGGGGCAGATGTGCAGTCTACTACAACAAAAACAACTTGATATTGAGTTTGACTGTGCTAAAAATGGTATAAGTCATCACAGAAGACAAAAAGCGGCAGAACAGACATTTTAACCAGCTGACGAGGCAAAGTCTCTTTTGTAGCATCGTTTTGAAGGTCGACGTGAGGAGCTGGGAGTCCAACTAAAAACCCTACAACTGTTTGGTGATTCGGCCTACCTCCTCAACCACAGTTGCCCTAAAACATCACCTCCTTCGAGCCGGATTTGAACCAGCGACCTAAGGATGTCTATTGTTATTCCTCTACAGTCCTCCGCTCTACCAACTGAGCTATCGAAGGGGCATATGTGCAGTCTACAACAACAAAAACAACTTAATATTGAGTTTGACTGTGCTAAAAATGGTATAAGTCATCACAAAAGACAAAAAGCGGCAGAACAGACATTTTAACCAGCTGACGAGGCAAAGTCTCTTTTGTGGCATCATTCTGAATGATGACATGAGGAGCAGGGAGTCGAAGCAACAACCCTACAACTGTTTGGTGATTCGGCCTACCTCCTCAACCACAGTTCCCCCAAAACATCACCTCCTTCGAGCCGGATTTGAACCAGCGACCTAAGGATGTCTATTGTTATTCCTCTACAGTCCTCCGCTCTACCAACTGAGCTATCGAAGGGGCAGATGTGCAGTCTACTACAACAAAAACAACTTAATATTGAGTTTGACTGTGCTAAAAATGGTATAAGTCATCACAGAAGACAAAAGGCGGCAGAACAGACGTTTTAACCAGCTGACGAGGCAAAGTCTCTTTTGTGGCATCATTTTGAATGATGACATGAGGAGCAGGGAGTTGAACCAACAACCCTACAACTGTTTGGTGATTCGGCCTACCTCCTCAACCACAGTTGCCCTAAAACATCACCTCCTTCGAGCCGGATTTGAACCAGCGACCTAAGGATGTCTATTGTTATTCCTCTACAGTCCTCCGCTCTACCAACTGAGCTATCGAAGGGGCAGATGTGCAGTCTACTACAACAAAAAACACTTAATATTGAGTTTGACTGTGCTAAAAATGGTATAAGTCATCACAGAAGACAAAAGGGGGCAGAACAGACGTTTCACCAGCTGTCGAGTCAGAGTCTCTTTTGTAGCATCGTTTTGAAGGTCGACATGAGGAGCTGGGAGTCCAACTAAAAACCCTACAACTGTTTGGTGATTCGGCCTACCTCCTCAACCACAGTTGCCCTAAAACATCACCTCCTTCAAGCCGGATTTGAACCAGCGACCTAAGGATGTCTATTGTTATTCCTCTACAGTCCTCCGCTCTACCAACTGAGCTATCGAAGGGGCAGATGTGCAGTCTACAACAACAAAAACAACTTAATATTGAGTTTGACTGTGCTAAAAATGGTATAAGTCATCACAGAAGACAAAAAGCGGCAGAACAGACATTTTAACCAGCTGACGAGGCAATGTCTCTTTTGTGGCATCATTCTGAATGATGACATGAGGAGCAGGGAGTCGAACCAACAACCCTACAACTGTTTGGTGATTCGGCCTACCTCCTCAACCACAGTTGCCCTAAAACATCACCTCCTTCGAGCCGGATTTGAACCAGCGACCTAAGGATGTCTATTGTTCTTCCTCTACAGTCCTCCGCTCTACCAACTGAGCTATCGAAGGGGCAGATGGGCAGTCTACAACAACAAAAACAACTTAATATTGAGTTTGACTGTGCTAAAAATGGTATAAGTCAACACAGAAGACAAAAAGCGGCAGAACAGACATTTTAACCAGCTGACGAGGCAAAGTCTCTTTTGTGGCATCATTCTGAATGATGACATGAGGAGCAGGGAGTCGAACCAACAACCCTACAACTGTTTGGTGATTCGGCCTACCTCCTCAACCACAGTTCCCCCAAAACATCACCTCCTTCCAGCCGGATTTGAACCAGCAACCTAAGGATGTCTATTATTATTCCTCTACAGTCCTCCGCTCTACCAACTGAGCTATCAAAGGGGCAGATGTGCAGTCTACAACAACAAAAACAACTTGATATTGAGTTTGACTGTGCTAAAAATGGTATAAGTCATCACAGAAGACAAAAGGCGGCAGAACAGACGTTTCACCAGCTGACGAGGCACAGTCTCTTTTGTAGCATCGTTTTGAAGGTCGACGTGAGGAGCTGGGAGTCGAACCAACAACCCTACAACTGTTTGGTGATTCGGCCTACCTCCTCAACCACAGTTCCCCCAAAACATCACCTCCTTCGAGCCGGATTTGAACCAGCGACCTAAGGATGTCTATTGTTATTCCTCTACAGTCCTCCGCTCTACCAACTGAGCTATCGAAGGGGCAGATGTGCAGTCTACAACAACAAAAACAACTTAATATTGAGTTTGACTGTGCTAAAAATGGTATAAGTCATCACAGAAGACAAAAGGCGGCAGAACAGACGTTTTAACCACCTGACGAGGCAAAGTCTCTTTTGTGGCATCATTTTGAATGATGACATGAGGAGCAGGGAGTCGAACCAACAACCCTACAACTGTTTGGTGATTCGGCCTACCTCCTCAACCACAGTTGCCCTAAAACATCACCTCCTTCGAGCCGGATTTGAACCAGCGACCTAAGGATGTCTATTGTTATTCCTCTACAGTCCTCCGCTCTACCAACTGAGCTATCGAAGGGGCAGATGTGCAGTCTACTACAACAAAAACCACTTAATATTGAGTTTGACTGTGCTAAAAATGGTATAAGTCATCACAGAAGACAAAAGGCGGCAGAACAGACGTTTCACTAGCTGTCGAGATAGAGTCTCTTTTGTAGCATCGTTTTGAAGGTCGACGTGAGGAGCTGGGAGTCCAACTAAAAACCCTACAACTGTTTGGTGATTCGGCCTACCTCCTCAACCACAGTTGCCCTAAAACATCACCTCCTTCGAGCCGGATTTGAACCAGCGACCTAAGGATGTCTATTGTTATTCCTCTACAGTCCTCCGCTCTACCAACTGAGCTATCGAAGGGGCAGATGTGCAGTCTACAACAACAACAACAACTTAATATTGAGTTTGACTGTGCTAAAAATGGTATAAGTCATCACAGAAGACAAAAAGCGGCAGAACAGACATTTTAACCAGGTGACGAGGCAAAGTCTCTTTTGTGGCATCATTCTGAATGATGACATGAGGAGCAGGGAGTCGAACCAACAACCCTACAACTGTTTGGTGATTCGGCCTACCTCCTCAACCACAGTTCCCCCAAAACATCACCTCCTTCGAGCCGGATTTGAACCAGCGACCTAAGGATGTCTATTGTTATTCCTCTACAGTCCTCCGCTATACCAACTGAGCTATCAAAGGGGCAGATGTGCAGTCTACAACAACAAAAACAACTTGATATTGAGTTTGACTGTGCTAAAAATGGTATAAGTCATCACAAAAGACAAAAGGCGGCAGAACAGACGTTTCACCAGCTGACGAGGCACAGTCTCTTTTGTAGCATCGTTTTGAAGGTCGACGTGAGGACCTGGGAGTCGAACCAACAACCCTACAACTGTTTGGTGATTCGGCCTACCTCCTCAACCACAGTTGCCCTAAAACATCACCTCCTTCGAGCCGGATTTGAACCAGCGACCTAAGGATGTCTATTGTTATTCCTCTACAGTCCTCCGCTCTACCAACTGAGCTATCGAAGGGGCAGATGTGCAGTCTACTACAACAAAAACCACTTAATATTGAGTTTGACTGTGCTAAAAATGGTATAAGTCATCACAGAAGACAAAAGGCGGCAGAACAGACGTTTCACTAGCTGTCGAGATAGAGTCTCTTTTGTAGCATCGTTTTGAAGGTCGACGTGAGGAGCTGGGAGTCCAACTAAAAACCCTACAACTGTTTGGTGATTCGGCCTACCTCCTCAACCACAGTTGCCCTAAAACATCACCTCCTTCGAGCCGGATTTGAACCAGCGACCTAAGGATGTCTATTGTTATTCCTCTACAGTCCTCCGCTCTACCAACTGAGCTATCGAAGGGGCAGATGTGCAGTCTACAACAACAACAACAACTTAATATTGAGTTTGACTGTGCTAAAAATGGTATAAGTCATCACAGAAGACAAAAAGCGGCAGAACAGACATTTTAACCAGGTGACGAGGCAAAGTCTCTTTTGTGGCATCATTCTGAATGATGACATGAGGAGCAGGGAGTCTAACCAACAACCCTACAACTGTTTGGTGATTCGGCCTACCTCCTCAACCACAGTTCCCCCAAAACATCACCTCCTTCGAGCCGGATTTGAACCAGCGACCTAAGGATGTCTATTGTTATTCCTCTACAGTCCTCCGCTATACCAACTGAGCTATCAAAGGGGCAGATGTGCAGTCTACAACAACAAAAACAACTTGATATTGAGTTTGACTGTGCTAAAAATGGTATAAGTCATCACAAAAGACAAAAGGCGGCAGAACAGACGTTTCACCAGCTGACGAGGCACAGTCTCTTTTGTAGCATCGTTTTGAAGGTCGACGTGAGGACCTGGGAGTCGAACCAACAACCCTACAACTGTTTGGTGATTCGGCCTACCTCCTCAACCACAGTTCCCCCAAAACATCACCTCCTTCGAGCCGGATTTGAACCAGCGACCTAAGGATGTCTATTGTTATTCCTCTACAGTCCTCCGCTCTACCAACTGAGCTATCGAAGGGGCAGATGTGCAGTCTACTACAACAAAAACCACTTAATATTGAGTTTGACTGTGCTAAAAATGGTATAAGTCATCACAGAAGACAAAAGGCGGCAGAACAGACGTTTCACTAGCTGTCGAGATAGAGTCTCTTTTGTAGCATCGTTTTGAAGGTCGACGTGAGGAGCTGGGAGTCCAACTAAAAACCCTACAACTGTTTGGTGATTCGGCCTACCTCCTCAACCACAGTTGCCCTAAAACATCACCTCCTTCGAGCCGGATTTGAACCAGCGACCTAAGGATGTCTATTGTTATTCCTCTACAGTCCTCCACTCTACCAACTGAGCTATCGAAGGGGCAGATGTGCAGTCTACAACAACAAAAACAACTTAATATTGAGTTTGACTGTGCTAAAAATGGTATAAGTCATCACAGAAGACAAAAAGCGGCAGAACAGACATTTTAACCAGCTGACGAGGCAAAGTCTCTTTTGTGGCATCATTCTGAATGATGACATGAGGAGCAGGGAGTCGAAGCAACAACCCTACAACTGTTTGGTGATTCGGCCTACCTCCTCAACCACAGTTCCCCCAAAACATCACCTCCTTCGAGCCGGATTTGAACCAGCGACCTAAGGATGTCTATTGTTATTCCTCTACAGTCCTCCGCTATACCAACTGAGCTATCAAAGGGGCAGATGTGCAGTCTACAACAACAAAAACAACTTGATATTGAGTTTGACTGTGCTAAAAATGGTATAAGTCATCACAGAAGACAAAAGGCGGCAGAACAGACGTTTCACCAGCTGACGAGGCACAGTCTCTTTTGTAGCATCGTTTTGAAGGTCGACGTGAGGAGCTGGGAGTCGAACCAACAACCCTACAACTGTTTGGTGATTCGGCCTACCTCCTCAACCACAGTTCCCCCAAAACATCATCTCCTTCGAGCCGGATTTGAACCAGCGACCTAAGGATGTCTATTGTTATTCCTCTACAGTCCTCCGCTCTACCAACTGAGCTATCGAAGGGGCATATGTGCAGTCTACAACAACAAAAACAACTTAATATTGAGTTTGACTGTGCTAAAAATGGTATAAGTCATCACAAAAGACAAAAGGCGGCAGAACAGACGTTTCACCAGCTGACGAGGCACAGTCTCTTGTAGCATCGTTTTGAAGGTCGACGTGAGGACCTGGGAGTCGAACCAACAACCCTACAACTGTTTGGTGATTCGGCCTACCTCCTCAACCACAGTTCCCCCAAAACATCACCTCCTTCGAGCCGGATTTGAACCAGCGACCTAAGGATGTCTATTGTTATTCCTCTACAGTCCTCCGCTCTACCAACTGAGCTATCGAAGGGGCAGATGTGCAGTCTACAACAACAAAAACAACTTAATATTGAGTTTGACTGTGCTAAAAATGGTATAAGTCATCACAGAAGACAAAAGGCGGCAGAACAGACGTTTTAACCAGCTGACGAGGCAAAGTCTCTTTTGTGGCATCGTTTTGAAGGTCGACGTGAGGACCTGGGAGTCGAACCAACAACCCTACAACTGTTTGGTGATTCGGCCTACCTCCTCAACCACAGTTCCCCCAAAACATCACCTCCTTCGAGCCGGATTTGAACCAGCGACCTAAGGATGTCTATTGTTATTCCTCTACAGTCCTCCGCTCTACCAACTGAGCTATCGAAGGGGCAGATGTGCAGTCTACAACAACAAAAACAACTTAATATTGAGTTTGACTGTGCTAAAAATGGTATAAGTCATCACAGAAGACAAAAGGCGGCAGAACAGACGTTTTAACCAGCTGACGAGGCAAAGTCTCTTTTGTGGCATCATTTTGAATGATGACATGAGGAGCAGGGAGTCGAACCAACAACCCTACAACTGTTTGGTGATTCGGCCTACCTCCTCAACCACAGTTGCCCTAAAACATCACCTCCTTCGAGCCGGATTTGAACCAGCGACCTAAGGATGTCTATTGTTCTTCCTCTACAGTCCTCCGCTCTACCAACTGAGCTATCGAAGGGGCAGATGTGCAGTCTACAACAACAAAAACAAGTTAATATTGAGTTTGACTGTGCTAAAAATGGTATAAGTCATCACAGAAGACAAAAGGCGGCAGAACAGACGTTTTAACCAGCTGACGAGGCAAAGTCTCTTTTGTGGCATCATTTTGAATGATGACATGAGGAGCAGGGAGTCGAACCAACAACCCTACAACTGTTTGGTGATTCGGCCTACCTCCTCAACCACAGTTGCCCTAAAACATCACCTCCTTCGAGCCGGATTTGAACCAGCGACCTAAGGATGTCTATTGTTATTCCTCTACAGTCCTCCGCTCTACCAACTGAGCTATCGAAGGGGCAGATGTGCAGTCTACTACAACAAAAACAACTTAATATTGAGTTTGACTGTGCTAAAAATGGTATAAGTCATCACAGAAGACAAAAAGCGGCAGAACAGACATTTTAACCAGCTGACGAGGCAAAGTCTCTTTTGTGGCATCATTCTGAATGATGACATGAGGAGCAGGGAGTCGAACCAACAACCCTACAACTGTTTGGTGATTCGGCCTACCTCCTCAACCACAGTTCCCCCAAAACATCACCTCCTTCCAGCCGGATTTGAACCAGCAACCTAAGGATGTCTATTATTATTCCTCTACAGTCCTCCGCTATACCAACTGAGCTATCAAAGGGGCAGATGTGCAGTCTACAACAACAAAAACAACTTGATATTGAGTTTGACTGTGCTAAAAATGGTATAAGTCATCACAGAAGACAAAAGGCGGCAGAACAGACGTTTCACCAGCTGACGAGGCACAGTCTCTTTTGTAGCATCGTTTTGAAGGTCGACGTGAAGAGCTGGGAGTCGAACCAACAACCCTACAACTGTTTGGTGATTCGGCCTACCTCCTCAACCACAGTTCCCCCAAAACATCACCTCCTTCGAGCCGGATTTGAACCAGCGACCTAAGGATGTCTATTGTTATTCCTCTACAGTCCTCCGCTCTACCAACTGAGCTATCGAAGGGGCAGATGTGCAGTCTACAACAACAAAAACAACTTAATATTGAGTTTGACTGTGCTAAAAATGGTATAAGTCATCACAGAAGACAAAAGGCGGCAGAACAGACGTTTTAACCAGCTGACGAGGCAAAGTCTCTTTTGTGGCATCATTTTGAATGATGACATGAGGAGCAGGGAGTCGAACCAACAACCCTACAACTGTTTGGTGATTCGGCCTACCTCCTCAACCACAGTTGCCCTAAAACATCACCTCCTTCGAGCCGGATTTGAACCAGCGACCTAAGGATGTCTATTGTTATTCCTCTACAGTCCTCCGCTCTACCAACTGAGCTATCGAAGGGGCAGATGTGCAGTCTACTACAACAAAAACCACTTAATATTGAGTTTGACTGTGCTAAAAATGGTATAAGTCATCACAGAAGACAAAAGGCGGCAGAACAGACGTTTCACTAGCTGTCGAGATAGAGTCTCTTTTGTAGCATCGTTTTGAAGGTCGACGTGAGGAGCTGGGAGTCCAACTAAAAACCCTACAACTGTTTGGAGATTCGGCCTACCTCCTCAACCACAGTTGCCCTAAAACATCACCTCCTTCGAGCCGGATTTGAACCAGCGACCTAAGGATGTCTATTGTTATTCCTCTACAGTCCTCCGCTCTACCAACTGAGCTATCGAAGGGGCAGATGTGCAGTCTACAACAACAACAACAAGTTAATATTGAGTTTGACTGTGCTAAAAATGGTATAAGTCATCACAGAAGACAAAAAGCGGCAGAACAGACATTTTAACCAGGTGACGAGGCAAAGTCTCTTTTGTGGCATCATTCTGAATGATGACATGAGGATCAGGGAGTCGAACCAACAACCCTACAACTGTTTGGTGATTCGGCCTACCTCCTCAACCACAGTTCCCCCAAAACATCACCTCCTTCGAGCCGGATTTGAACCAGCGACCTAAGGATGTCTATTGTTATTCCTCTACAGTCCTCCGCTCTACCAACTGAGCTATCGAAGGGGCAAATGTGCAGTCTACTACAACAAAAACCACTTAATATTGAGTTTGACTGTGCTAAAAATGGTATAAGTCATCACAGAAGACAAAAGGCGGCAGAACAGACGTTTCACTAGCTGTCGAGATAGAGTCTCTTTTGTAGCATCGTTTTGAAGGTCGACGTGAGGAGCTGGGAGTCCAACTAAAAACCCTACAACTGTTTGGTGATTCGGCCTACCTCCTCAACCACAGTTGCCCTAAAACATCACCTCCTTCCAGCCGGATTTGAACCAGCGACCTAAGGATGTCTATTGTTATTCCTCTACAGTCCTCCGCTCTACCAACTGAGCTATCGAAGGGGCAGATGTGCAGTCTACAACAACAACAACAACTTAATATTGAGTTTGACTGTGCTAAAAATGGTATAAGTCATCACAGAAGACAAAAAGCGGCAGAACAGACATTTTAACCAGGTGACGAGGCAAAGTCTCTTTTGTGGCATCATTCTGAATGATGACATGAGGAGCAGGGAGTCGAACCAACAACCCTACAACTGTTTGGTGATTCGGCCTACCTCCTCAACCACAGTTCCCCCAAAACATCACCTCCTTCGAGCTGGATTTGAACCAGCGACCTAAGGATGTCTATTGTTATTCCTCTACAGTCCTCCGCTATACCAACTGAGCTATCAAAGGGGCAGATGTGCAGTCTACAACAACAAAAAAAACTTGATATTGAGTTTGACTGTGCTAAAAATGGTATAAGTCATCACAAAAGACAAAAGGCGGCAGAACAGACGTTTCACCAGCTGACGAGGCACAGTCTCTTTTGTAGCATCGTTTTGAAGGTCGACGTGAGGACCTGGGAGTCGAACCAACAACCCTACAACTGTTTGGTGATTCGGCCTACCTCCTCAACCACAGTTCCCCCAAAACATCACCTCCTTCGAGCCGGATTTGAACCAGCGACCTAAGGATGTCTATTGTTATTCCTCTACAGTCCTCCGCTCTACCAACTGAGCTATCGAAGGGGCAGATGTGCAGTCTACAACAACAAAAACAACTTAATATTGAGTTTGACTGTGCTAAAAATGGTATAAGTCATCACAGAAGACAAAAGGCGGCAGAACAGACGTTTTAACCAGCTGACGAGGCAAAGTCTCTTTTGTGGCATCATTTTGAATGATGACATGAGGAGCAGGGAGTCGAACCAACAACCCTACAACTGTTTGGTGATTCGGCCTACCTCCTCAACCACAGTTGCCCTAAAACATCACCTCCTTCGAGCCGGATTTGAACCAGCGACCTAAGGATGTCTATTGTTATTCCTCTACAGTCCTCCGCTCTACCAACTGAGCTATCGAAGGGGCAGATGTGCAGTCTACTACAACAAAGACAACTTAATATTGAGTTTGACTGTGCTAAAAATGGTATAAGTCATCACAGAAGACAAAAGGCGGCAGAACAGACGTTTCACCAGCTGTCGAGTCAGAGTCTCTTTTGTAGCATCGTTTTGAAGGTCGACGTGAGGAGCTGGGAGTCCAACTAAAAACCCTACAACTGTTTGGTGATTCGGCCTACCTCCTCAACCACAGTTCCCCCAAAACATCACCTCCTTCGAGCCGGATTTGAACCAGCGACCTAAGGATGTCTATTGTTATTCCTCTACAGTCCTCCGCTCTACCAACTGAGCTATCGAAGGGGCAGATGTGCAGTCTACAACAACAAAAACAACTTAATATTGAGTTTGACTGTGCTAAAAATGGTATAAGTCATCACAGAAGACAAAAGGCGGCAGAACAGACGTTTCACCAGCTGACGAGGCACAGTCTCTTTTGTAGCATCGTTTTGAAGGTCGACGTGAGGAGCTGGGAGTCGAACCAACAACCCTACAACTGTTTGGTGATTCGGCCTACCTCCTCAACCACAGTTCCCCCAAAACATCACCTCCTTCGAGCCGGATTTGAACCAGCGACCTAAGGATGTCTATTGTTATTCCTCTACAGTCCTCCGCTCTACCAACTGAGCTATCGAAGGGGCAGATGTGCAGTCTACTACAACAAAAACCACTTAATATTGAGTTTGACTGTGCTAAAAATGGTATAAGTCATCACAGAAGACAAAAGGCGGCAGAACAGACGTTTCACCAGCTGTCGAGATAGACTCTCTTTTGTAGCATCGTTTTGAAGGTCGACGTGAGGAGCTTGGAGTCCAACTAAAAACCCTACAACTGTTTGGTGATTCGGCCTACCTCCTCAACCACAGTTGCCCTAAAACATCACCTCCTTCGAGCCGGATTTGAACCAGCGACCTAAGGATGTCTATTGTTATTCCTCTACAGTCCTCCGCTCTACCAACTGAGCTATCGAAGGGGCAGATGTGCAGTCTACAACAACAACAACAACTTAATATTGAGTTTGACTGTGCTAAAAATGGTATAAGTCATCACAGAAGACAAAAAGCGGCAGAACAGACATTTTAACCAGGTGACGAGGCAAAGTCTCTTTTGTGGCATCATTCTGAATGATGACATGAGGAGCAGGGAGTTGAACCAACAACCCTACAACTGTTTGGTGATTCGGCCTACCTCCTCAACCACAGTTCCCCCAAAACATCACCTCCTTCGAGCCGGATTTGAACCAGCGACCTAAGGATGTCTATTGTTATTCCTCTACAGTCCTCCGCTATACCAACTGAGCTATCAAAGGGGCAGATGTGCAGTCTACAACAACAAAAACAACTTGATATTGAGTTTGACTGTGCTAAAAATGGTATAAGTCATCACAAAAGACAAAAGGCGGAAGAACAGACGTTTCACCAGCTGACGAGGCACAGTCTCTTTTGTAGCATCGTTTTGAAGGTCGACGTGAGGACCTGGGAGTCGAACCAACAACCCTACAACTGTTTGGTGATTCGGCCTACCTCCTCAACCACAGTTCCCCCAAAACATCACCTCCTTCGAGCCGGATTTGAACCAGCGACCTAAGGATGTCTATTGTTATTCCTCTACAGTCCTCCGCTCTACCAACTGAGCTATCGAAGGGGCAGATGTGCAGTCTACAACAACAAAAACAACTTAATATTGAGTTTGACTGTGCTAAAAATGGTATAAGTCATCACAGAAGACAAAAGGCGGCAGAACAGACGTTTTAACCAGCTGACGAGGCAAAGTCTCTTTTGTGGCATCGTTTTGAAGGTCGACGTGAGGACCTGGGAGTCGAACCAACAACCCTACAACTGTTTGGTGATTCGGCCTACCTCCTCAACCACAGTTCCCCCAAAACATCACCTCCTTCGAGCCGGATTTGAACCAGCGACCTAAGGATGTCTATTGTTATTCCTCTACAGTCCTCCGCTCTACCAACTGAGCTATCGAAGGGGCAGATGTGCAGTCTACAACAACAAAAACAACTTAATATTGAGTTTGACTGTGCTAAAAATGGTATAAGTCATCACAGAAGACAAAAGGCGGCAGAACAGACGTTTTAACCAGCTGACGAGGCAAAGTCTCTTTTGTGGCATCATTTTGAATGATGACATGAGGAGCAGGGAGTCGAACCAACAACCCTACAACTGTTTGGTGATTCGGCCTACCTCCTCAACCACAGTTGCCCTAAAACATCACCTCCTTCGAGCCGGATTTGAACCAGCGACCTAAGGATGTCTATTGTTATTCCTCTACAGTCCTCCGCTCTACCAACTGAGCTATCGAAGGGGCAGATGTGCAGTCTACTACAACAAAAACAACTTAATATTGAGTTTGACTGTGCTAAAAATGGTATAAGTCATCACAGAAGACAAAAAGCGGCAGAACAGACATTTTAACCAGCTGACGAGGCAAAGTCTCTTTTGTGGCATCATTCTGAATGATGACATGAGGAGCAGGGAGTCGAACCAACAACCCTACAACTGTTTGGTGATTCGGTCTACCTCCTCAACCACAGTTCCCCCAAAACATCACCTCCTTCCAGCCGGATTTGAACCAGCGACCTAAGGATGTCTATTATTATTCCTCTACAGTCCTCCGCTATACCAACTGAGCTATCAAAGGGGCAGATGTGCAGTCTACAACAACAAAAACAACTTGATATTGAGTTTGAATGTGCTAAAAATGGTATAAGTCATCACAGAAGACAAAAGGCGGCAGAACAGACGTTTCACCAGCTGACGAGGCACAGTCTCTTTTGTGGCATCATTCTGAATGATGACATGAGGAGCAGGGAGTTGAACCAACAACCCTACAACTGTTTGGTGATTCGGTCTACCTCCTCAACCACAGTTCCCCCAAAACATCACCTCCTTCCAGCCGGATTTGAACCAGCGACCTAAGGATGTCTATTATTATTCCTCTACAGTCCTCCGCTATACCAACTGAGCTATCAAAGGGGCAGATGTGCAGTCTACAACAACAAAAACAAGTTAATATTGAGTTTGACTGTGCTAAAAATGGTATAAGTCATCACAGAAGACAAAAAGCGGCAGAATAGACATTTTAACCAGCTGACGAGGCAAAGTCTCTTTTGTGGCATCATTCTGAATGATGACATGAGGAGTAGGGAGTCGAACCAACAACCCTACAACTGTTTGGTGATTCGGCCTACCTCCTCAACCACAGTTCCCCCAAAACATCACCTCCTTCCAGCCGGATTTGAACCAGCAACCTAAGGATGTCTATTATTATTCCTCTACAGTCCTCCGCTATACCAACTGAGCTATCAAAGGGGCAGATGTGCAGTCTACAACAACAAAAACAACTTGATATTGAGTTTGACTGTGCTAAAAATGGTATAAGTCATCACAGAAGACAAAAGGCGGCAGAACAGACGTTTCACCAGCTGACGAGGCACAGTCTCTTTTGTAGCATCGTTTTGAAGGTCGACGTGAGGAGCTGGGAGTCGAACCAACAACCCTACAACTGTTTGGTGATTCGGCCTACCTCCTCAACCACAGTTCCCCCAAAACATCACCTCCTTCGAGCCGGATTTGAACCAGCGACCTAAGGATGTCTATTGTTATTCCTCTACAGTCCTCCGCTCTACCAACTGAGCTATCGAAGGGGCAGATGTGCAGTCTACAACAACAAAAACAACTTAATATTGAGTTTGACTGTGCTAAAAATGGTATAAGTCATCACAGAAGACAAAAGGCGGCAGAACAGACGTTTTAACCAGCTGACGAGGCAAAGTCTCTTTTGTGGCATCATTTTGAATGATGACATGAGGAGCAGGGAGTCGAACCAACAACCCTACAACTGTTTGGTGATTCGGCCTACCTCCTCAACCACAGTTGCCCTAAAACATCACCTCCTTCGAGCCGGATTTGAACCAGCGACCTAAGGATGTCTATTGTTATTCCTCTACAGTCCTCCGCTCTACCAACTGAGCTATCGAAGGGGCAGATGTGCAGTCTACTACAACAAAAACAACTTGATATTGAGTTTGACTGTGCTAAAAATGGTATAAGTCATCACAGAAGACAAAAAGCGGCAGAACAGACATTTTAACCAGCTGACGAGGCAAAGTCTCTTTTGTAGCATCGTTTTGAAGGTCGACGTGAGGAGCTGGGAGTCCAACTAAAAACCCTACAACTGTTTGGTGATTCGGCCTACCTCCTCAACCACAGTTGCCCTAAAACATCACCTCCTTCGAGCCGGATTTGAACCAGCGACCTAAGGATGTCTATTGTTATTCCTCTACAGTCCTCCGCTCTACCAACTGAGCTATCGAAGGGGCATATGTGCAGTCTACAACAACAAAAACAACTTAATATTGAGTTTGACTGTGCTAAAAATGGTATAAGTCATCACAAAAGACAAAAAGCGGCAGAACAGACATTTTAACCAGCTGACGAGGCAAAGTCTCTTTTGTGGCATCATTCTGAATGATGACATGAGGAGCAGGGAGTCGAAGCAACAACCCTACAACTGTTTGGTGATTCGGCCTACCTCCTCAACCACAGTTCCCCCAAAACATCACCTCCTTCGAGCCGGATTTCAACCAGCGACCTAAGGATGTCTATTGTTATTCCTCTACAGTCCTCCGCTCTACCAACTGAGCTATCGAAGGGGCAGATGTGCAGTCTACTACAACAAAAACAACTTAATATTGAGTTTGACTGTGCTAAAAATGGTATAAGTCATCACAGAAGACAAAAGGCGGCAGAACAGACGTTTTAACCAGCTGACGAGGCAAAGTCTCTTTTGTGGCATCATTTTGAATGATGACATGAGGAGCAGGGAGTTGAACCAACAACCCTACAACTGTTTGGTGATTCGGCCTACCTCCTCAACCACAGTTGCCCTAAAACATCACCTCCTTCGAGCCGGATTTGAACCAGCGACCTAAGGATGTCTATTGTTATTCCTCTACAGTCCTCCGCTCTACCAACTGAGCTATCGAAGGGGCAGATGTGCAGTCTACTACAACAAAAAACACTTAATATTGAGTTTGACTGTGCTAAAAATGGTATAAGTCATCACAGAAGACAAAAGGGGGCAGAACAGACGTTTCACCAGCTGTCGAGTCAGAGTCTCTTTTGTAGCATCGTTTTGAAGGTCGACATGAGGAGCTGGGAGTCCAACTAAAAACCCTACAACTGTTTGGTGATTCGGCCTACCTCCTCAACCACAGTTGCCCTAAAACATCACCTCCTTCAAGCCGGATTTGAACCAGCGACCTAAGGATGTCTATTGTTATTCCTCTACAGTCCTCCGCTCTACCAACTGAGCTATCGAAGGGGCAGATGTGCAGTCTACAACAACAAAAACAACTTAATATTGAGTTTGACTGTGCTAAAAATGGTATAAGTCATCACAGAAGACAAAAAGCGGCAGAACAGACATTTTAACCAGCTGACGAGGCAATGTCTCTTTTGTGGCATCATTCTGAATGATGACATGAGGAGCAGGGAGTCGAACCAACAACCCTACAACTGTTTGGTGATTCGGCCTACCTCCTCAACCACAGTTGCCCTAAAACATCACCTCCTTCGAGCCGGATTTGAACCAGCGACCTAAGGATGTCTATTGTTCTTCCTCTACAGTCCTCCGCTCTACCAACTGAGCTATCGAAGGGGCAGATGGGCAGTCTACAACAACAAAAACAACTTAATATTGAGTTTGACTGTGCTAAAAATGGTATAAGTCATCACAGAAGACAAAAAGCGGCAGAACAGACATTTTAACCAGCTGACGAGGCAAAGTCTCTTTTGTGGCATCATTCTGAATGATGACATGAGGAGCAGGGAGTCGAACCAACAACCCTACAACTGTTTGGTGATTCGGCCTACCTCCTCAACCACAGTTCCCCCAAAACATCACCTCCTTCCAGCCGGATTTGAACCAGCAACCTAAGGATGTCTATTATTATTCCTCTACAGTCCTCCGCTCTACCAACTGAGCTATCAAAGGGGCAGATGTGCAGTCTACAACAACAAAAACAACTTGATATTGAGTTTGACTGTGCTAAAAATGGTATAAGTCATCACAGAAGACAAAAGGCGGCAGAACAGACGTTTCACCAGCTGACGAGGCACAGTCTCTTTTGTAGCATCGTTTTGAAGGTCGACGTGAGGAGCTGGGAGTCGAACCAACAACCCTACAACTGTTTGGTGATTCGGCCTACCTCCTCAACCACAGTTCCCCCAAAACATCACCTCCTTCGAGCCGGATTTGAACCAGCGACCTAAGGATGTCTATTGTTATTCCTCTACAGTCCTCCGCTCTACCAACTGAGCTATCGAAGGGGCAGATGTGCAGTCTACAACAACAAAAACAACTTAATATTGAGTTTGACTGTGCTAAAAATGGTATAAGTCATCACAGAAGACAAAAGGCGGCAGAACAGACGTTTTAACCACCTGACGAGGCAAAGTCTCTTTTGTGGCATCATTTTGAATGATGACATGAGGAGCAGGGAGTCGAACCAACAACCCTACAACTGTTTGGTGATTCGGCCTACCTCCTCAACCACAGTTGCCCTAAAACATCACCTCCTTCGAGCCGGATTTGAACCAGCGACCTAAGGATGTCTATTGTTATTCCTCTACAGTCCTCCGCTCTACCAACTGAGCTATCGAAGGGGCAGATGTGCAGTCTACTACAACAAAAACCACTTAATATTGAGTTTGACTGTGCTAAAAATGGTATAAGTCATCACAGAAGACAAAAGGCGGCAGAACAGACGTTTCACTAGCTGTCGAGATAGAGTCTCTTTTGTAGCATCGTTTTGAAGGTCGACGTGAGGAGCTGGGAGTCCAACTAAAAACCCTACAACTGTTTGGTGATTCGGCCTACCTCCTCAACCACAGTTGCCCTAAAACATCACCTCCTTCGAGCCGGATTTGAACCAGCGACCTAAGGATGTCTATTGTTATTCCTCTACAGTCCTCCGCTCTACCAACTGAGCTATCGAAGGGGCAGATGTGCAGTCTACAACAACAACAACAACTTAATATTGAGTTTGACTGTGCTAAAAATGGTATAAGTCATCACAGAAGACAAAAAGCGGCAGAACAGACATTTTAACCAGGTGACGAGGCAAAGTCTCTTTTGTGGCATCATTCTGAATGATGACATGAGGAGCAGGGAGTCGAACCAACAACCCTACAACTGTTTGGTGATTCGGCCTACCTCCTCAACCACAGTTCCCCCAAAACATCACCTCCTTCGAGCCGGATTTGAACCAGCGACCTAAGGATGTCTATTGTTATTCCTCTACAGTCCTCCGCTATACCAACTGAGCTATCAAAGGGGCAGATGTGCAGTCTACAACAACAAAAACAACTTGATATTGAGTTTGACTGTGCTAAAAATGGTATAAGTCATCACAAAAGACAAAAGGCGGCAGAACAGACGTTTCACCAGCTGACGAGGCACAGTCTCTTTTGTAGCATCGTTTTGAAGGTCGACGTGAGGACCTGGGAGTCGAACCAACAACCCTACAACTGTTTGGTGATTCGGCCTACCTCCTCAACCACAGTTCCCCCAAAACATCACCTCCTTCGAGCCGGATTTGAACCAGCGACCTAAGGATGTCTATTGTTATTCCTCTACAGTCCTCCGCTCTACCAACTGAGCTATCGAAGGGGCAGATGTGCAGTCTACTACAACAAAAACCACTTAATATTGAGTTTGACTGTGCTAAAAATGGTATAAGTCATCACAGAAGACAAAAGGCGGCAGAACAGACGTTTCACTAGCTGTCGAGATAGAGTCTCTTTTGTAGCATCGTTTTGAAGGTCGACGTGAGGAGCTGGGAGTCCAACTAAAAACCCTACAACTGTTTGGTGATTCGGCCTACCTCCTCAACCACAGTTGCCCTAAAACATCACCTCCTTCGAGCCGGATTTGAACCAGCGACCTAAGGATGTCTATTGTTATTCCTCTACAGTCCTCCACTCTACCAACTGAGCTATCGAAGGGGCAGATGTGCAGTCTACAACAACAAAAACAACTTAATATTGAGTTTGACTGTGCTAAAAATGGTATAAGTCATCACAGAAGACAAAAAGCGGCAGAACAGACATTTTAACCAGCTGACGAGGCAAAGTCTCTTTTGTGGCATCATTCTGAATGATGACATGAGGAGCAGGGAGTCGAAGCAACAACCCTACAACTGTTTGGTGATTCGGCCTACCTCCTCAACCACAGTTCCCCCAAAACATCACCTCCTTCGAGCCGGATTTGAACCAGCGACCTAAGGATGTCTATTGTTATTCCTCTACAGTCCTCCGCTATACCAACTGAGCTATCAAAGGGGCAGATGTGCAGTCTACAACAACAAAAACAACTTGATATTGAGTTTGACTGTGCTAAAAATGGTATAAGTCATCACAGAAGACAAAAGGCGGCAGAACAGACGTTTCACCAGCTGACGAGGCACAGTCTCTTTTGTAGCATCGTTTTGAAGGTCGACGTGAGGAGCTGGGAGTCGAACCAACAACCCTACAACTGTTTGGTGATTCGGCCTACCTCCTCAACCACAGTTCCCCCAAAACATCATCTCCTTCGAGCCGGATTTGAACCAGCGACCTAAGGATGTCTATTGTTATTCCTCTACAGTCCTCCGCTCTACCAACTGAGCTATCGAAGGGGCATATGTGCAGTCTACAACAACAAAAACAACTTAATATTGAGTTTGACTGTGCTAAAAATGGTATAAGTCATCACAAAAGACAAAAGGCGGCAGAACAGACGTTTCACCAGCTGACGAGGCACAGCCTCTTGTAGCATCGTTTTGAAGGTCGACGTGAGGACCTGGGAGTCGAACCAACAACCCTACAACTGTTTGGTGATTCGGCCTACCTCCTCAACCACAGTTCCCCCAAAACATCACCTCCTTCGAGCCGGATTTGAACCAGCGACCTAAGGATGTCTATTGTTATTCCTCTACAGTCCTCCGCTCTACCAACTGAGCTATCGAAGGGGCAGATGTGCAGTCTACAACAACAAAAACAACTTAATATTGAGTTTGACTGTGCTAAAAATGGTATAAGTCATCACAGAAGACAAAAGGCGGCAGAACAGACGTTTTAACCAGCTGACGAGGCAAAGTCTCTTTTGTGGCATCGTTTTGAAGGTCGACGTGAGGACCTGGGAGTCGAACCAACAACCCTACAACTGTTTGGTGATTCGGCCTACCTCCTCAACCACAGTTCCCCCAAAACATCACCTCCTTCGAGCCGGATTTGAACCAGCGACCTAAGGATGTCTATTGTTATTCCTCTACAGTCCTCCGCTCTACCAACTGAGCTATCGAAGGGGCAGATGTGCAGTCTACAACAACAAAAACAACTTAATATTGAGTTTGACTGTGCTAAAAATGGTATAAGTCATCACAGAAGACAAAAGGCGGCAGAACAGACGTTTTAACCAGCTGACGAGGCAAAGTCTCTTTTGTGGCATCATTTTGAATGATGACATGAGGAGCAGGGAGTCGAACCAACAACCCTACAACTGTTTGGTGATTCGGCCTACCTCCTCAACCACAGTTGCCCTAAAACATCACCTCCTTCGAGCCGGATTTGAACCAGCGACCTAAGGATGTCTATTGTTCTTCCTCTACAGTCCTCCGCTCTACCAACTGAGCTATCGAAGGGGCAGATGTGCAGTCTACAACAACAAAAACAAGTTAATATTGAGTTTGACTGTGCTAAAAATGGTATAAGTCATCACAGAAGACAAAAGGCGGCAGAACAGACGTTTTAACCAGCTGACGAGGCAAAGTCTCTTTTGTGGCATCATTTTGAATGATGACATGAGGAGCAGGGAGTCGAACCAACAACCCTACAACTGTTTGGTGATTCGGCCTACCTCCTCAACCACAGTTGCCCTAAAACATCACCTCCTTCGAGCCGGATTTGAACCAGCGACCTAAGGATGTCTATTGTTATTCCTCTACAGTCCTCCGCTCTACCAACTGAGCTATCGAAGGGGCAGATGTGCAGTCTACTACAACAAAAACAACTTAATATTGAGTTTGACTGTGCTAAAAATGGTATAAGTCATCACAGAAGACAAAAAGCGGCAGAACAGACATTTTAACCAGCTGACGAGGCAAAGTCTCTTTTGTGGCATCATTCTGAATGATGACATGAGGAGCAGGGAGTCGAACCAACAACCCTACAACTGTTTGGTGATTCGGTCTACCTCCTCAACCACAGTTCCCCCAAAACATCACCTCCTTCCAGCCGGATTTGAACCAGCGACCTAAGGATGTCTATTATTATTCCTCTACAGTCCTCCGCTATACCAACTGAGCTATCAAAGGGGCAGATGTGCAGTCTACAACAACAAAAACAACTTGATATTGAGTTTGACTGTGCTAAAAATGGTATAAGTCATCACAGAAGACAAAAGGCGGCAGAACAGACGTTTCACCAGCTGACGAGGCACAGTCTCTTTTGTAGCATCGTTTTGAAGGTCGACGTGAGGAGCTGGGAGTCGAACCAACAACCCTACAACTGTTTGGTGATTCGGCCTACCTCCTCAACCACAGTTGCCCTAAAACATCACCTCCTTCGAGCCGGATTTGAACCAGCGACCTAAGGATGTCTATTGTTCTTCCTCTACAGTCCTCCGCTCTACCAACTGAGCTATCGAAGGGGCAGATGGGCAGTCTACAACAACAAAAACAACTTAATATTGAGTTTGACTGTGCTAAAAATGGTATAAGTCATCACAGAAGACAAAAAGCGGCAGAACAGACATTTTAACCAGCTGACGAGGCAAAGTCTCTTTTGTGGCATCATTCTGAATGATGACATGAGGAGCAGGGAGTCGAACCAACAACCCTACAACTGTTTGGTGATTCGGCCTACCTCCTCAACCACAGTTCCCCCAAAACATCACCTCCTTCCAGCCGGATTTGAACCAGCAACCTAAGGATGTCTATTATTATTCCTCTACAGTCCTCCGCTATACCAACTGAGCTATCAAAGGGGCAGATGTGCAGTCTACAACAACAAAAACAACTTGATATTGAGTTTGACTGTGCTAAAAATGGTATAAGTCATCACAGAAGACAAAAGGCGGCAGAACAGACGTTTCACCAGCTGACGAGGCACAGTCTCTTTTGTAGCATCGTTTTGAAGGTCGACGTGAAGAGCTGGGAGTCGAACCAACAACCCTACAACTGTTTGGTGATTCGGCCTACCTCCTCAACCACAGTTCCCCCAAAACATCACCTCCTTCGAGCCGGATTTGAACCAGCGACCTAAGGATGTCTATTGTTATTCCTCTACAGTCCTCCGCTCTACCAACTGAGTTATCGAAGGGGCAGATGTGCAGTCTACAACAACAAAAACAACTTAATATTGAGTTTGACTGTGCTAAAAATGGTATAAGTCATCACAGAAGACAAAAGGCGGCAGAACAGACGTTTTAACCAGCTGACGAGGCAAAGTCTCTTTTGTGGCATCATTTTGAATGATGACATGAGGAGCAGGGAGTCGAACCAACAACCCTACAACTGTTTGGTGATTCGGCCTACCTCCTCAACCACAGTTGCCCTAAAACATCACCTCCTTCGAGCCGGATTTGAACCAGCGACCTAAGGATGTCTATTGTTATTCCTCTACAGTCCTCCGCTCTACCAACTGAGCTATCGAAGGGGCAGATGTGCAGTCTACTACAACAAAAACCACTTAATATTGAGTTTGACTGTGCTAAAAATGGTATAAGTCATCACAGAAGACAAAAGGCGGCAGAACAGACGTTTCACTAGCTGTCGAGATAGAGTCTCTTTTGTAGCATCGTTTTGAAGGTCGACGTGAGGAGCTGGGAGTCCAACTAAAAACCCTACAACTGTTTGGTGATTCGGCCTACCTCCTCAACCACAGTTGCCCTAAAACATCACCTCCTTCGAGCCGGATTTGAACCAGCGACCTAAGGATGTCTATTGTTATTCCTCTACAGTCCTCCGCTCTACCAACTGAGCTATCGAAGGGGCAGATGTGCAGTCTACAACAACAACAACAAGTTAATATTGAGTTTGACTGTGCTAAAAATGGTATAAGTCATCACAGAAGACAAAAAGCGGCAGAACAGACATTTTAACCAGGTGACGAGGCAAAGTCTCTTTTGTGGCATCATTCTGAATGATGACATGAGGAGCAGGGAGTCGAACCAACAACCCTACAACTGTTTGGTGATTCGGCCTACCTCCTCAACCACAGTTCCCCCAAAACATCACCTCCTTCGAGCCGGATTTGAACCAGCGACCTAAGGATGTCTATTGTTATTCCTCTACAGTCCTCCGCTCTACCAACTGAGCTATCGAAGGGGCAAATGTGCAGTCTACTACAACAAAAACCACTTAATATTGAGTTTGACTGTGCTAAAAATGGTATAAGTCATCACAGAAGACAAAAGGCGGCAGAACAGACGTTTCACTAGCTGTCGAGATAGAGTCTCTTTTGTAGCATCGTTTTGAAGGTCGACGTGAGGAGCTGGGAGTCCAACTAAAAACCCTACAACTGTTTGGTGATTCGGCCTACCTCCTCAACCACAGTTGCCCTAAAACATCACCTCCTTCCAGCCGGATTTGAACCAGCGACCTAAGGATGTCTATTGTTATTCCTCTACAGTCCTCCGCTCTACCAACTGAGCTATCGAAGGGGCAGATGTGCAGTCTACAACAACAACAACAACTTAATATTGAGTTTGACTGTGCTAAAAATGGTATAAGTCATCACAGAAGACAAAAAGCGGCAGAACAGACATTTTAACCAGGTGACGAGGCAAAGTCTCTTTTGTGGCATCATTCTGAATGATGACATGAGGAGCAGGGAGTCGAACCAACAACCCTACAACTGTTTGGTGATTCGGCCTACCTCCTCAACCACAGTTCCCCCAAAACATCACCTCCTTCGAGCTGGATTTGAACCAGCGACCTAAGGATGTCTATTGTTATTCCTCTACAGTCCTCCGCTATACCAACTGAGCTATCAAAGGGGCAGATGTGCAGTCTACAACAACAAAAAAAACTTGATATTGAGTTTGACTGTGCTAAAAATGGTATAAGTCATCACAAAAGACAAAAGGCGGCAGAACAGACGTTTCACCAGCTGACGAGGCACAGTCTCTTTTGTAGCATCGTTTTGAAGGTCGACGTGAGGACCTGGGAGTCGAACCAACAACCCTACAACTGTTTGGTGATTCGGCCTACCTCCTCAACCACAGTTCCCCCAAAACATCACCTCCTTCGAGCCGGATTTGAACCAGCGACCTAAGGATGTCTATTGTTATTCCTCTACAGTCCTCCGCTCTACCAACTGAGCTATCAAAGGGGCAGATGTGCAGTCTACAACAACAAAAACAACTTAATATTGAGTTTGACTGTGCTAAAAATGGTATAAGTCATCACAAAAGACAAAAGGCGGCAGAACAGACGTTTCACCAGCTGACGAGGCACAGTCTCTTGTAGCATCGTTTTGAAGGTCGACGTGAGGACCTGGGAGTCGAACCAACAACCCTACAACTGTTTGGTGATTCGGCCTACCTCCTCAACCACAGTTCCCCCAAAACATCACCTCCTTCGAGCCGGATTTGAACCAGCGACCTAAGGATGTCTATTGTTATTCCTCTACAGTCCTCCGCTCTACCAACTGAGCTATCGAAGGGGCAGATGTGCAGTCTACAACAACAAAAACAACTTAATATTGAGTTTGACTGTGCTAAAAATGGTATAAGTCATCACAGAAGACAAAAGGCGGCAGAACAGACGTTTTAACCAGCTGACGAGGCAAAGTCTCTTTTGTGGCATCGTTTTGAAGGTCGACGTGAGGACCTGGGAGTCGAACCAACAACCCTACAACTGTTTGGTGATTCGGCCTACCTCCTCAACCACAGTTCCCCCAAAACATCACCTCCTTCGAGCCGGATTTGAACCAGCGACCTAAGGATGTCTATTGTTATTCCTCTACAGTCCTCCGCTCTACCAACTGAGCTATCGAAGGGGCAGATGTGCAGTCTACAACAACAAAAACAACTTAATATTGAGTTTGACTGTGCTAAAAATGGTATAAGTCATCACAGAAGACAAAAGGCGGCAGAACAGACGTTTTAACCAGCTGACGAGGCAAAGTCTCTTTTGTGGCATCGTTTTGAAGGTCGACGTGAGGACCTGGGAGTCGAACCAACAACCCTACAACTGTTTGGTGATTCGGCCTACCTCCTCAACCACAGTTCCCCCAAAACATCACCTCCTTCGAGCCGGATTTGAACCAGCGACCTAAGGATGTCTATTGTTATTCCTCTACAGTCCTCCGCTCTACCAACTGAGCTATCGAAGGGGCAGATGTGCAGTCTACAACAACAAAAACAACTTAATATTGAGTTTGACTGTGCTAAAAATGGTATAAGTCATCACAGAAGACAAAAGGCGGCAGAACAGACGTTTTAACCAGCTGACGAGGCAAAGTCTCTTTTGTGGCATCATTTTGAATGATGACATGAGGAGCAGGGAGTCGAACCAACAACCCTACAACTGTTTGGTGATTCGGCCTACCTCCTCAACCACAGTTCCCCCAAAACATCACCTCCTTCGAGCCGGATTTGAACCAGCGACCTAAGGATGTCTATTGTTATTCCTCTACAGTCCTCCGCTCTACCAACTGAGCTATCGAAGGGGCAGATGTGCAGTCTACAACAACAAAAACAACTTAATATTGAGTTTGACTGTGCTAAAAATGGTATAAGTCATCACAGAAGACAAAAGGCGGCAGAACAGACGTTTTAACCAGCTGACGAGGCAAAGTCTCTTTTGTGGCATCGTTTTGAAGGTCGACGTGAGGACCTGGGAGTCGAACCAACAACCCTACAACTGTTTGGTGATTCGGCCTACCTCCTCAACCACAGTTCCCCCAAAACATCACCTCCTTCGAGCCGGATTTGAACCAGCGACCTAAGGATGTCTATTGTTATTCCTCTACAGTCCTCCGCTCTACCAACTGAGCTATCGAAGGGGCAGATGTGCAGTCTACAACAACTAAAACAACTTAATATTGAGTTTGACTGTGCTAAAAATGGTATAAGTCATCACAGAAGACAAAAGGCGGCAGAACAGACGTTTTAACCAGCTGACGAGGCAAAGTCTCTTTTGTGGCATCATTTTGAATGATGACATGAGGAGCAGGGAGTCGAACCAACAACCCTACAACTGTTTGGTGATTCGGCCTACCTCCTCAACCACAGTTGCCCTAAAACATCACCTCCTTCGAGCCGGATTTGAACCAGCGACCTAAGGATGTCTATTGTTCTTCCTCTACAGTCCTCCGCTCTACCAACTGAGCTATCGAAGGGGCAGATGTGCAGTCTACAACAACAAAAACAAGTTAATATTGAGTTTGACTGTGCTAAAAATGGTATAAGTCATCACAGAAGACAAAAGGCGGCAGAACAGACGTTTTAACCAGCTGACGAGGCAAAGTCTCTTTTGTGGCATCATTTTGAATGATGACATGAGGAGCAGGGAGTCGAACCAACAACCCTACAACTGTTTGGTGATTCGGCCTACCTCCTCAACCACAGTTGCCCTAAAACATCACCTCCTTCGAGCCGGATTTGAACCAGCGACCTAAGGATGTCTATTGTTCTTCCTCTACAGTCCTCCGCTCTACCAACTGAGCTATCGAAGGGGCAGATGTGCAGTCTACAACAACAAAAACAAGTTAATATTGAGTTTGACTGTGCTAAAAATGGTATAAGTCATCACAGAAGACAAAAGGCGGCAGAACAGACGTTTTAACCAGCTGACGAGGCAAAGTCTCTTTTGTGGCATCATTTTGAATGATGACATGAGGAGCAGGGAGTCGAAGCAACAACCCTACAACTGTTTGGTGATTCGGCCTACCTCCTCAACCACAGTTCCCCCAAAACATCACCTCCTTCGAGCCGGATTTGAACCAGCGACCTAAGGATGTCTATTGTTATTCCTCTACAGTCCTCCGCTCTACCAACTGAGCTATCGAAGGGGCAGATGTGCAGTCTACTACAACAAAAACAACTTAATATTGAGTTTGACTGTGCTAAAAATGGTATAAGTCATCACAGAAGACAAAAGGCGGCAGAACAGACGTTTTAACCAGCTGACGAGGCAAAGTCTCTTTTGTGGCATCATTTTGAATGATGACATGAGGAGCAGGGAGTCGAACCAACAACCCTACAACTGTTTGGTGATTCGGCCTACCTCCTCAACCACAGTTCCCCCAAAACATCACCTCCTTCGAGCCGGATTTGAACCAGCGACCTAAGGATGTCTATTGTTATTCCTCTACAGTCCTCCGCTCTACCAACTGAGCTATCAAAGGGGCAGATGTGCAGTCTACAACAACAACAACAACTTAATATTGAGTTTGACTGTGCTAAAAATGGTATAAGTCATCACAGAAGACAAAAGGCGGCAGAACAGACGTTTTAACCAGCTGACGAGTCAGAGTCTCTTTTGTAGCATCGTTTTGAAGGTCGACGTGAGGAGCTGGGAGTCCAACTAAAAACCCTACAACTGTTTGGTGATTCGGCCTACCTCCTCAACCACAGTTGCCCTAAAACATCATCTCCTTCGAGCCGGATTTGAACCAGCGACCTAAGGATGTCTATTGTTATTCCTCTACAGTCCTCCGCTCTACCAACTGAGCTATCGAAGGGGCATATGTGCAGTCTACAACAACAAAAACAACTTAATATTGAGTTTGACTGTGCTAAAAATGGTATAAGTCATCACAAAAGACAAAAGGCGGCAGAACAGACGTTTCACCAGCTGACGAGGCACAGTCTCTTGTAGCATCGTTTTGAAGGTCGACGTGAGGACCTGGGAGTCGAACCAACAACCCTACAACTGTTTGGTGATTCGGCCTACCTCCTCAACCACAGTTCCCCCAAAACATCACCTCCTTCGAGCCGGATTTTAACCAGCGACCTAAGGATGTCTATTGTTATTCCTCTACAGTCCTCCGCTCTACCAACTGAGCTATCGAAGGGGCAGATGTGCAGTCTACTACAACAAAAACCACTTAATATTGAGTTTGACTGTGCTAAAAATGGTATAAGTCATCACAGAAGACAAAAGGCGGCAGAACAGACGTTTCACCAGCTGTCGAGATAGACTCTCTTTTGTAGCATCGTTTTGAAGGTCGACGTGAGGAGCTTGGAGTCCAACTAAAAACCCTACAACTGTTTGGTGATTCGGCCTACCTCCTCAACCATAGTTCCCCCAAAACATCACCTCCTTCGAGCCGGATTTGAACCAGCGACCTAAGGATGTCTATTGTTATTCCTCTACAGTCCTCCGCTCTACCAACTGAGCTATCGAAGGGGCAGATGTGCAGTCTACAACAACAAAAACAACTTAATATTGAGTTTGACTGTGCTAAAAATGGTATAAGTCATCACAGAAGACAAAAGGCGGCAGAACAGACGTTTTAACCAGCTGACGAGGCAAAGTCTCTTTTGTGGCATCATTTTGAATGATGACATGAGGAGCAGGGAGTCGAACCAACAACCCTACAACTGTTTGGTGATTCGGCCTACCTCCTCAACCACAGTTGCCCTAAAACATCACCTCCTTCGAGCCGGATTTGAACCAGCGACCTAAGGATGTCTATTGTTATTCCTCTACAGTCCTCCGCTCTACCAACTGAGCTATCGAAGGGGCATATGTGCAGTCTACAACAACAAAAACAACTTAATATTGAGTTTGACTGTGCTAAAAATGGTATAAGTCATCACAAAAGACAAAAGGCGGCAGAACAGACGTTTCACCAGCTGACGAGGCACAGTCTCTTTTGTAGCATCGTTTTGAAGGTCGACGTGAGGACCTGGGAGTCGAACCAACAACCCTACAACTGTTTGGTGATTCGGCCTACCTCCTCAACCACAGTTCCCCCAAAACATCACCTCCTTCGAGCCGGATTTGAACCAGCGACCTAAGGATGTCTATTGTTATTCCTCTACAGTCCTCCGCTCTACCAACTGAGCTATCGAAGGGGCAGATGTGCAGTCTACAACAACAAAAACAACTTAATATTGAGTTTGACTGTGCTAAAAATGGTATAAGTCATCACAGAAGACAAAAGGCGGCAGAACAGACGTTTTAACCAGCTGACGAGGCAAAGTCTCTTTTGTGGCATCGTTTTGAAGGTCGACGTGAGGACCTGGGAGTCGAACCAACAACCCTACAACTGTTTGGTGATTCGGCCTACCTCCTCAACCACAGTTCCCCCAAAACATCACCTCCTTCGAGCCGGATTTGAACCAGCGACCTAAGGATGTCTATTGTTATTCCTCTACAGTCCTCCGCTCTACCAACTGAGCTATCGAAGGGGCAGATGTGAAGTCTACAACAACAAAAACAACTTAATATTGAGTTTGACTGTGCTAAAAATGGTATAAGTCATCACAGAAGACAAAAGGCGGCAGAACAGACGTTTTAACCAGCTGACGAGGCAAAGTCTCTTTTGTGGCATCGTTTTGAAGGTCGACGTGAGGACCTGGGAGTCGAACCAACAACCCTACAACTGTTTGGTGATTCGGCCTACCTCCTCAACCACAGTTCCCCCAAAACATCACCTCCTTCGAGCCGGATTTGAACCAGCGACCTAAGGATGTCTATTGTTATTCCTCTACAGTCCTCCGCTCTACCAACTGAGCTATCGAAGGGGCAGATGTGCAGTCTACAACAACAAAAACAACTTAATATTGAGTTTGACTGTGCTAAAAATGGTATAAGTCATCACAGAAGACAAAAGGCGGCAGAACAGACGTTTTAACCAGCTGACGAGGCAAAGTCTCTTTTGTGGCATCATTTTGAATGATGACATGAGGAGCAGGGAGTCGAACCAACAACCCTACAACTGTTTGGTGATTCGGCCTACCTCCTCAACCACAGTTGCCCTAAAACATCACCTCCTTCGAGCCGGATTTGAACCAGCGACCTAAGGATGTCTATTGTTATTCCTCTACAGTCCTCCGCTCTACCAACTGAGCTATCGAAGGGGCAGATGTGCAGTCTACTACAACAAAAACAACTTAATATTGAGTTTGACTGTGCTAAAAATGGTATAAGTCATCACAGAAGACAAAAGGCGGCAGAACAGACGTTTCACCAGCTGTCGAGTCAGAGTCTCTTTTGTAGCATCGTTTTGAAGGTCGACGTGAGGAGCTGGGAGTCCAACTAAAAACCCTACAACTGTTTGGTGATTCGGCCTACCTCCTCAACCACAGTTGCCCTGAAACATCACCTCCTTCGAGCCGGATTTGAACCAGCGAGCCCCTAGGATGTCTATTGTTATTCCTCTACAGTCCTCCGCTCTACCAACTGAGCTATCGAAGGGGCAGATGTGCAGTCTACAACAACAAAAACAAGTTAATATTGAGTTTGACTGTGCTAAAAATGGTATAAGTCATCACAGAAGACAAAAAGCGGCAGAACAGACATTTTAACCAGGTGACGAGGCAAAGTCTCTTTTGTGGCATCATTCTGAATGATGACATGAGGAGCAGGGAGTCGAACCAACAACCCTACAACTGTTTGGTGATTCGGCCTACCTCCTCAACCACAGTTCCCCCAAAACATCACCTCCTTCCAGCCGGATTTGAACCAGCGACCTAAGGATGTCTATTATTATTCCTCTACAGTCCTCCGCTATACCAACTGAGCTATCAAAGGGGCAGATGTGCAGTCTACAACAACAAAAACAACTTGATATTGAGTTTGACTGTGCTAAAAATGGTATAAGTCATCACAGAAGACAAAAGGCGGCAGAACAGACGTTTCACCAGCTGACGAGGCACAGTCTCTTTTGTAGCATCGTTTTGAAGGTCGACGTGAGGAGCTGGGAGTCGAACCAACAACCCTACAACTGTTTGGTGATTCGGCCTACCTCCTCAACCACAGTTCCCCCAAAACATCACTTCCTTCGAGCCGGATTTTAACCAGCGACCTAAGGATGTCTATTGTTATTCCTCTACAGTCCTCCGCTCTACCAACTGAGCTATCGAAGGGGTTAGGACCAAACTGAATGAAAATGAAAATAACTTAGTAAATCGCTATTTTAAGCTTTACATTTAGTTGTTTATAAATTCCCCTTTCTTTCACCCATTCACACACTCACAGCCGTGAGCTCCTGTGAGCTACTGTGGATGACACAGTATGCTATACACACATGCTGACTGGAGGAGCTGGGGCTAAAGCCACCAACCGTACAATTATTAGGTTATATACTCCACCTTCAGAGCCATAATTTCCCAAAACATCACCTCCTTCGAGCCGGATTTGAACCAGCGACCTAAGGATGTCTTTTTATTGAACTCTACAGTCCTCCGCTCTACCAACTTCTGCATTCTCTTAATCAGCCTTAGCTTCTGACCCCACATCAAGTAATAGTTGAAAATGTCATTCATTCATCCCTCCCCCCATCATTGTGAATGCGTTAGCTTGTCTGTGTGTGGCAACACGTGTATATGTGTATCGTGTTAATCCCTGTCCTTGCTCAGCAGTCACACACGCTGCTGTACACACACTTAGCAGTTCGTCCCCTGAGGGCTACAGTAGCTCCCTCAGTGTGTTTGAGTGTCTGCTCAGCTGAATACAGTAAATCCTCTTCACTGTAAACAGTGATCAATAATAGTGATTGGCGGCCAATCATCAATACTTTTCCATCTGCTACCATTTGGCCAGCAAATAAACACACCAAAAATGATACAACAGCCTCTGACAGGGATAGAAAGCAGGAATTTACAGATAAGTGAGCTAATGAGTAATTTTAAGACATACGCAGACTTGCTATAGACATTTGAGAACTTCTCCAACAATTACTAACACATCACAGACACAATCCACTCCCTCCAACCAACACACACACAGGTCTACAGTATGAGCCTCATCATTAATGCGTTGAGCCGGATGTTGCTGTGACCTTTCTCTTTTTAGGCCTGACCCCAGCAGATGACCCTGGAGAGGGATTAGTCCCTGATACGCCTAATTAACCCCACAGCACACTGCCCAGACTGGAGCAGCAGCTACTCGCTCACACTACAACACCCAGTATTTATTTCCTTCTATCTTTCATTTGGCCGGGGATCAGTGGGAATCTCCTTTCGTTTTCATTAGCTTACTCAAATGAAAAATGAGAACAAAGCAGAATACACTAGAATAGCATCATAATAATGTCAGCAATGTAGTACACAAGTTTCCAAAGCTTTCTTCTTGCCTTCAAACCACATCTGAAATATTTTACGAGAGTGTATTTTGAGTTTAGAAGATATGAACGAGCCAAGAAAGCAGTAAATAATCCCTACACAATAAGAACAAATACATTATCATTTTAGGATGTTACACAATGGTCTGTGATGAGACAACAACAAAACCAAGATCCTTTTGTATTATATAAGAAAAGCATAACATTTCCATCTTAATTTATGTAAATCCCTGAAGGAGCTTCAAGGTTTTTGTCCAACACCTGCAAAATTCATCTTCAAACCAAAAACCACCTAACCTTAAAAAAAGATCTGTCAATACTATGCTTCTTAACTCCCTTTCCATAACGTTTTCCAGACACCCCTCTACCTTTACCCATCCACTAACACCCCCAAGCATACTCTGGCCCTAGCTAACTCCGGTGTAATCCCTATGCAGCCTAAACAAGTGTATTTTGACTATGAGGTTTACAGAAAGAAAAGCAAGGGTTGGATTTCCACAGGGATTTAAAACAGACAAAAACATCCACATCGAAATCTGCGGAAATGAGCCTGTTAACATAACACACGTGTACATAAAGACTCGCACTGAGGTTTAACATCAAGGGTAACCAATCATCTTTTACCATATAATACAGGGCAGAAAATATGTAATGCATTTTCACTTATTAGATTTCTCAAAATGCATGCCACATAGCTGCAACATCAGTGGTTTGATTCCACCATGCAATGGACTTTTGTTGTATGTTTTTCCCTCTCTCTCTTCACTCATTTTATATCATCTGTCAACTGTTGCTGTCCAATGAAGGCATACATACCAAATATGTGCTTTAAAAAAAATACAGCTGTAATTCACAACCAAGCGCTGAGTGTTGCTGAAATGACTGCAAAATGCTCATTTTAACCTGAAGTGTAAATATTTTCTCTGAAACAGCAGTTTATTTGTTCTTTCTGCTCAGCTGTTCATTTGTTCACGATCCTGAGCTGTAGGAACAGATAACAGTGTTTAACCAGAGCATAATCAGGCATAGGCTTATCTGAGGACATACATGTATATGGTGGCTTTTACAACAACAACAACAACAACAACAATAATAATAATAATAAGGATTAGAAACAAAAAAACAACCCTATACAGCTGATACTGATCCATTTAGAAAGCGTGCAGTAGTAATATTACACAAACCACTTAAACAAAAGTTAATAGGCAGTCCTGTTTATAAGTCATGGAATTGGGGTACACCTGGGAAATATATAACTTTTTAAAAAACAACACCATTAAGTCAAATCCAGTTCAGCATGATCCACTAAGCCTGCCAACAAACACACAAAAGCTTCACATTTGATCAAAGTCATTGGACTGCAGGTATTAAGTTTACCTGTTCTTTATAATATGGCTGTAAAAGTTCTTTACATGTTGACACTTCACAGTCAAACATACATACATATATATATACACACAGCTGTATTCATAATCACACTCGCACGCACACAGATACAGTACAGTATGTAAAGTATCCTGGGTTGGGCCCAGACGACGCAACTCGACACCCAACTTCGAAACAGTTGCACAGATCTAGACACTGTATTTAGAAGGTTACCAAGCAACACCTCTCCAAGCTATTATTTTTAATAGGCTGTAGTAAATAGCACCAATACGCTGACTTTTTTTATTTAGTTGGCTTAAGTTACTGTGTTTATCTATAGATTTATGTGACATATGCTAACTCCCATCCTGTTCACACCTCCTTTGCTGCTACATGTGTGTGTGTGCTTATGTGTAAGAGTTGGTGTTTGAACACGCACATTTGTATTTTTGTATCTGTTTCAACTATTTTTTGGTTGGAAGAGGGATGAATTATCTACTGTAAATAAACTAAGATACAATTCACCATTAACATACAGTATATTTATACACATGCACAGACACACACACGAACTAACAGCATTTCAAAGGTAGCACAGCAACTTACAAAAACCCATCTATGTCCTTCTAACATCAGCCTCAGTGTGTGCATGTTTTTTATCTCTTCCGATAGACTTATGGGTCCCTCCCTACAGCTGCAACTTTTCCCAACTGTGTCATTTTGATAACTGAATGGTTGTGAATGCATGTCTTTGTCTCCTTTATTATATTGTGTCTAGGTAGTGTGTATGTATGTGTGTATGTTCGTGCTATCATCTAGCGAGACCAGTGTCTGCCACGCAGGTGTGAAGGTGTGAAGGAAATGAAATAAACAGCTTCACAAGCGTGTGTACCTGTATGTGCTCTTGTGTGTGTGTGTGTGTGTGTGTGTGTGTGTGTGTGTGTGTGTGTGTGAGAAATGCATATTCTGTGTGTAAGTGACTGCCTGCTGTTAAACATCTCACACTATCACTTTACATATCACTTAAGTTATATAGTTTTCATGTTTTATTTTTATTTCCTGCATCATTTCTGTCAATCCAGAAATCATTTTTCTTTGTTATTTATGTTGAAGTTTTAGTTCCTGTTGCTGAACTGCTTTCCTTTGGTGGTCACTCGTGAAGATAGGAAAGAGGGTCCGAGGTGATGAGGGCAGAGAGGACGGGGTGGGGGGGTGGGGGGTGGTTATTACAGGCATCCAGAGAGCAGGACAGATGGTTAGACACTGGTCAGAGTTACACAGCAAAAGGCTGTAAAAGAGATATGGGAAAACCATGTGTGTCACCTAGTAACATATACACAAATGCACACTGACTCACACACACACACACACACACACACACCCTTACACTTACTCAGTCATGTGCGCTTTTGCCATACGTGATGAAGCAAAAGGAGAAACAGAAAAAGAAGAAAACAAAGGACAGTTTGGGATCTTTCTCATACTGTAGGCCTTGATGCACAGTGCTCTTTTTCACAACAGCATGTTAAGCTAAACCAGATACTGTGTCATATTAAATTTCAGTCTGTTTTCTTTACCTCCTACCTATTTAAGACAGCTACAAACTAGCTTCCCTGGGTAAAAAACAGAAACCTGTCCTGAACAAGTTTATTAGGAAAACTAGAATTTATTACAACTTGAGTTTCATTTTTGTAGCGTTGGTCATTGACTCCTTAAGTAAAAAACAACTATTTACTCACCAAGATAATGACTGAGATCCAGGCTCAGTGAAGAAACAAACACAGCCAGTAAGACAATCAAACATGTTGTAAAGAGTCCAACAGGAGAAAACACAGGCAAACAGTACAATTATGACCCAAACTCAGCTGTAAACATCCATCACAGTTAACGGACTGATCATGGTTCAACTTTGGCCTCCAGTACTTGCCACAGTTGTGTAGCTTAACAGTTTTTCTGTGCGGAAAGGGATTATTAGCGGCATTACAGAAGCATTAAGTTTCAGTTTTACCTCCAAATAATGTAGCAGCAAAACTTGGTTTCTTTACAATGCCCTGATTTTGCCCCATTGCAATGTCACGAGTACAATGTATGATGTGACTACAATTTTATCAGAACAGTGCCAATGATTATGACAATACAAGTGGTAGTTTTCCTTCTTTTCCTTCCTTCCAAGTTTTGAATAAATACATTTATTCAAATATTTAAATTATAATCCCATGTCGTGAAAGGGAATCTTGAGTGGGAATGTTTCACATTTAAGGGGTCATTTTAATTGCAGGTGAGTATTCTTTACTTTGCGAGGCAGCTGGATTTGTGAGATTCACAACATCATGAGATCACACAAAAATCCATCTTGTCAGGCTTGAGCGCTCGTGACCAATCAGCGTCCTATGAGGATTCCCGTGTGATCTTGTGTGAATCCAGCTGCCTCGTAAGACAAGACGGTGATAGACAGATGGTTCATCCAGTCACCTGCCAAGTATTTTTTTGAAAATGTCTGCCCTTTTTTCCAAACGGTTTCCATGGACAACTTCTCAGATGGTTCTGCGTAACAAACCATCTGGTGCGCAAGGTTATAATATTCTGTTCATCTTGTGCACCATTTGATACACTTCTTCTTCTTTTTTACTGTGATCCAACATGATATCATCATTTGGTATCTTTGAAAACCATGCCAAAAGTTACAGCTGTGTATGTTTTCAAATGATGCTTGTCTACACAGCATGTGTTTTTTAATGATACTCACTCCTAAGGCTACATGGGATCAAAGAGACTAAGCCCTAAGTTTACAGTAGAACAGAGAGAGACAACCGATATAAAATAAAATAAAAAAGAATCACTTGCATTGGCAGCTGTACTGTAAGTTTAAAACAAAGTCCCAACTGAAAACTAGCTAGTTAAAGAGGTGAAGACTAATGACATCTGTGCTCATTTTTCTTCTTCCACTATCTATTTCTGCAAAGAAAAACAGACGCTTCCCAGATCATAAAAAGAGAAAAATAACTCGAAGTAGCATCAACAAACTTTTTTCCCCAGCACTGCTGTCAGCACCCTCAGGATCCGGGTGACACATTAGTTCACTGGAACCACAGACAGGCGCCAAGGGCAAGCCTAATCTGCTTACACATCTCTCTATTTCTCTGCTTTGGTCTGTTCCAATCTCCAATGTCTTTCTCCCTGCCTCTCCCCAGAGTCTTTCCACTCACACCCAAGCTTACACTTAGACCTGCAGTGAGGCAAGACTATCCAAGTCGGGATCTTTACGGGGGCAGAAGGACAGATGAGATCGGCTGTGAGAAGCAGCTTCATCTGTTTCATCTGTAACGAGTTGCTGTGTGATGGTCACTGTTGGTTTCTGGTTCTGCTCTGTTTAGACACGTATGTGACTTGTGTTTGTGTGTGTGTGTGTGTGTGTGTGTTAGCCATTGTGGTTGCGTTAGGATCAGGGCGCTAAACTGCTGACAACAATTTACCCCTCTGATATTATACGGGCAGAGTCTATAATCTGGGCTGCAGAGGTTATTGTCAGGTCAGGATTATAATGGTTTGTTCAATTGTACAATTTGAAAGCAAGTTTTAATGTAAAAATGGACAGAAATCTAAAGATGTGATGAGGGAAGCATGGAGTGGAGTGTAGTCAAGAGATTTCTAGAACAGAAATGACAATAGAAATAAAAAATAATCTGATATTGGACAATAATTATTTCTTTTCATTTTTTTTTTTTTTTTTTTACAGTTACTGATTTAAGGTAAAATTGTAGAACACAATGTGTATAAACTTGTTTTTAGTTGATTCTGTATCCTTTTAGCTGCTGCTGGTAAACTGATCCTGTAGCATCTACTGTATCTTTGACTTGAATTCATGGATTCATGGACAAACATATTTCATACAGTACATTGTCTATAGTAGCAGGAAATAGTAGGAAAAAAACAAAATTAGAGGAATAAGAAGTAGAATCAAACTGGAAGTCTTCTATAACTACCTTGTTTAAGACACAGATGCTTTCCTGTCAGCTTACTCATGTGAGCATGCTTCGTTCCCATGACCAACCCACTGCAGGAGACGCTGCAAGGAAGGACACGGCATTCGGACGCCAATGTAGCATGAGCCCCTCTCCCAGTAAGACTATATAGTACTGACAGTCGCACGCGCATGTGTGCGTACGTGTGTGTGTATGCTCATGATATCATCTCCCAGTGCTGCTATTACCCACACCTTTCCATCCGGTTTAGACCCATGACCAAATAAACACCATTCACACTCCATCTCAGTCCACACACACACACACACACACACACACACACACACACACACACACACACACACACACACACACACACACACACACACACACACACACACACACACACACTCACACACACACACACACACACACACACACACACACACACACACACACATGTAGAGATACAAGGCCTTGTGTCTGTAATTGAAATAAAACAGAGTGCAAGCAGAGTTTATGACCTGCTGGTAGTGGTGATGCACTATAAAAGTCCGCTCAACCAAAGGAGTTAGTCTCTCTCTTCCTCTCACGTTCCCACCACCTCTCATACATATTTCACATTTTGGACTTGTCGGCAATGTATATTTAGCATTGAATGAAAATATGTTTCAGGAGTGTGTGCATTGTTGCTGGATTTCTTATGAACCTTACATTTCACCTTTTTCCACTTGAAGCATGAGTGTGCTGCACTGCAGGATGGCGCAGTGTGATAACGTTTGGGGGTCAGAATAATAGAAATGGTTTTCAGAAGTCTGGCTGGCGTACAGATGGGATAGTAAGATTTTAGTTGACGCAATATGAACACTTGAGCTAGCCATAAGGAGAGAAATCAGGTACTGCAGACTGTAGTTTAGTAACCTGGTAACTGTAAATCCATGTATACACAAGGCAGGTGAGTAATCACATTTCTCCTCAACCCCCACTGTATTTGTGATGCATGACTCACTGATTTGAACTGTTTTAGTGATAGAGGATGCTGCTCTGCAAACAGGAAGACAGAGTTGACTCACAACACCAACCAGTTTTACAAATAGTCAAATGTTAAACTGTAGAAGCCAAAGGATTTAGACTTCTGAAGATGTGTTAGTTTCAGTCTCGGTGAAAATAACTACATCAACGCTCTCCTGATGATGCAGCACCGATTAACAAGTAGACACGCAATTTCCCCTGTAACTGTCTTGCCTAAGCACGTTTTTCTACTCTGATAATCATGACTCAACACATTATGAGAGCTGAGAACAGGTTTGCCTGGATCCACTTGGGTATCATATATTTATATATAGACACAGCCTCAAGACCCAGAGCAAAACAACATGACGCTGCCCAATCCAGTAAGTCTGACGAAGCCTCACTCAAGTTCCCTGTCTTTTTTCTGGTACTTAAAACTGAGTGGACCAGCGAAGACCATCTATTCAGGTCCTTCATGGTGTTTTCTGCAACAGAACTCGCTGTAAGCTCTCCCCTCCCTCCTCGCTCTTTCTCCTTCATCCTCTCCTCTCATTTGTTTTCTTTCAGTGCTAATCTAAATTCCTCGTGAACACCTTCCATCACACGCTTGATGATCCGTGCAGAGCGCCCTCCCTGATGAAACTGTTTCATCACTCCTACAACACACACACACACACACACACACACACACACACACACACACACACACACACACACACACACACACACACACACACACACACACACATACTCACACTGTAGTATGTGGCTGGCCTTGACCTTTGACCGCATCTCCCATAATTCCACTGTGTGTTTGGATACCACACACACTGGCCTCTGAGCGCTAACAGATAAATCTAGTGGACTTTCACCAACACAAACAGGAGAGGCACACACATACACCCGAAAACAGTTTGTGTGTGTGTGCATATGATGTCTTTGTGCGTGCTTATTCATCCCCATTTGCGTGTGTGTTTGCCTACAGTAATCCTATATTTAAAGAATATGTCTTATGATGGCAGAAGTAATGTTAGCATGCTGTCAGTATATGGGTGGCCATGAGCGTTCTCCCCTCTGAGAGTTGTATTTAATTTAGGGGCACGGCTACGACTCCCTTGACTGCTGTAGGCGTTACGCTCTGTAAGGTCGCATGGGCCCAGAGAGTGGCCAGAGGAGAGGAGAAGCTGGTATTGCAACAGAAGCAAGTAATGGATAAGTGCAAATCTCCATGTCCCACTCCTTTCTTAAAATTGACATCAAATCCAAGTTGGACAAATATTCAGATTTGTTATGCTCAGAGACTGGCTGATTTACAATTTTTTTATTAGATAAGAATAATGAAGCAGGCTTCTAATTTTTAGCTTACGCAGTCTGATGCTTTTGCCAGTTATAAAGCAGAATATCAGGTTAGTAACTTGACCAAAGACCATAATGAAACTCTTGGCTTTTTTGTGGTTAATATCAAACTACACAGTGGTGTGTGTACTCTGCTAAAGATGGTTGGTTAGAGCAAGAAACAGGGTGGATGCAGGACTCTGTCACCAGAGACCAGGGTTGTCATACTGAGTCTAGTTTAGGTTTAGGGGACAAAATAACTTTGGTTAAGGTTAGTGACAGATTGTGGTTTCACATAAATGTCAATGAAAAAGTTGCGTTTTGTGCTTCAAGTAAAATTTTTGCCTCATATGTTCAGTGTAATATATTTACATTATTTAACAATAATCAGTCATTACGATGAGAGAAAACATAATTCAGCCAGCAGCTTCCTGCAAAATGCATTCGCTGTTGCAATTTAGTCAATATGCAATATGAACATTATTTGTAAGAGACAGGATTAATCTGTAAGATACATATCTAGTTGATATTTTATATTTTATGCTGGTCATCTTATTTTTAGGTTTTGTAAACAAGTTGTGAACATTAGTTTGGTTATCTCATGGATTTCAAATAAATATTTGATTATTTATAAGATTATTTACTTACAAATGCTGCAAGTCAAACTTAAGATGGGGTGATAAGAGATTTGATTTAATAAACAGGTTCAATAATGGATTTGGATGCAATGAATTGCTGTGAAACCCCAAATTAATCTTCCTCCACATGTGCCAACCTTTAATTTCTTTTGACACCTGAGAAGTGGAGACAACAAACAGAAAAAACTGATGATACAACAGCTTGTTAAGATCCAGTTCTGCTCTTCATACTGCAGCAACACACATAATCCAAATTTATGGAGACTGGCGGTCTTTAACTTACATGACCAGAAATCTAAAATTATACTCCAATTTATTCAAAAATGTAAGTGCCCAGCAGCAGATGACTGTGTTAACCTTCTCATGTTGCAGTCTGTGGACATGTACTGTCTTAACTCAAATTCAGTTACAACAACAGTGATGGGAAGCTGGTGTATGTTGCGTGCATGTGGGCGGGATGCATGCATACAGTACATACACTAGAAAAAGGGCGTGTGTATGTGTGTGTATGTGTGTGTGTGCGTGTGTGTGTGTTTCAGCTGTTGTCTCTCTGCCTATATGAGCACAGCGTGTCTAAACGGGTCCATGTTTAAGCCTTGTAAACACTAAACATAGTGGGATGTGACCAGCATGCTGCCATGCTGCTTGTGATTAGCAGGTTACAGCATAGTGATCAGAGAGAGCCAGGCGAACGGAAACCAGAGAATGTGTTTTATGTGGACCTTATTTTAACATATATTTCCCAGAATTAGCTCCGCCGTGGCTGAGCTAATTTCAGACGTCGAGAGGTAAACACTAAATATACTTTCGCAAAACATCCAACAGATGCGAAGACAGAAACTAATAAAAAAATGGGAAAGACTTTTTTTTTTGCCAAATTAGCACATGAACTTGCATTGCTTTGGAGCACATATGTATCCACCCAAAATGCACACACATGGAGCAGATGCTGTGTGGGTAGCATAGTTGTGCTATATGCGTTGCCTTTAAAGTTTTCCTTGAAAAGAAAGTTTAAAAAAAAGATTAGATGGCCAAAATGCAAGCATGTGTGGAAAATGTGGACTTTTCTATTTGTGTCTGTGTCGCTGCACAGACCAAAAAAATCCATTCTGACCAGAGGTTTAAGGTGTCTCATTATCAAGTTCAGAGAGCAGATGTCTTTGTGCACAACACTTCCTAGCATACAGAGGTGCTAACTGAGGTGGCGTGGAGGGATCAAAAGAGGTCTAGTCCAAGCAGCCCATTACCCCCATAAACAACCACAGACACACATCCTCAAGTCCCCTCTTACCCCTGGGTCAACCCTCTTTGTGCTCTTGTTGCCCTGTTGTCCATGTCTGTCAGCAACCTCCCCTACACACACACATACACACCAGCACCACTGGCACAGGGGCACACAAGCAGTCAAAATAAAGTTATCTGGAGGTAAACATCCACATAGCATTATCGCAAAGACAGAGGGAGGAGGAGGAGGGGGATGAAAGAAAGCGAAAAGATGGAACGAGACAGTGAGAGGTGTTATCTGTGGTCATCAGCTAGAGGGAGAAGGTGTTGAAAGGAGAAAGCCCAAAATCCTAGACATCCGTATCTGAAAGAGCAGGAAACGCACATTGACACAAGTGAAAACTAACACCCCGTAACCTACGCGCCAACATCGTGCATATTAGGGTACAAAACACTCTGCAGGTAATCACAAGTTAGGGCAGATGCCACGTGCGTGTTGCAGCAGCAGTCAGCGAGGCGTTGAGGTGGCGTCACACAATCTGGATGGCTGATCTAAACACGCACACACACAAGCATGACTGTTGTGGAGGTGAAGTCAACATATGTGGGAACACTTCAGACAATGTGCTGCAACGTCAAGACAATCAGATATTATCGGTATATAATCAGAGACTTGTGATTAAGAAATGTGAGTGTAAGTATGAGTGTGTGTGTGTGTGTGAGTGAGTGTGTGTCTGTGACTGCCTTACATAAAGCCATCAGAGGTTGTGGCAGGAAAGGCCAAATCACTTACATATTTTAAAAGGCAGCAAAGGAAAGAAGAAAAAGAGGAAATGAGAGGAAGGGTCTAACAAGAGCTGTGTGTCGCTCTGTGAGTGTGCTCAAGGGGGTTGGGTGGAGGGGGGGTGACAGCATGTTGGCAACACCTCCAGAATTAACACCTTATTATTCACACATACATCATTGTATGTGTGTGTGTGTGTGTGTGTGTACGTGCGTAGGCCTGTGTCTGCTTCAGAGGTGGGGTTATGAGACAGACAGACGAGGAGGGAGTGTGCATGTAATCGCGGGTCGGGGTAAAACATGAGACATTATTTATTTTTTTAAAAAGGTCTTCACACACTGCAACTTTTGTACAGACACAGATATCAACCCTGAATATGAAACTGTATCAATATCTTTGCTGATTAAAGCAAGAGAAAGACCACTACATCGCTGGTGTTGTTATGGCAATCCAATAACAAGCGATTAGCTTTGCTTGACAAAAAAACGTATTGCTGTCGACAGCTAACTGAGCTTCCAACTGAACTTTTTTTTACGATGGGTGGAGGATGTTTTCCTAGTAGCAAAAATAAACTGATCAATATTTCAAAATGTTTAAAGTACCCAAACTAAATATGAGCAAGGTTCAACTATATGCCTTGCTTTGTTTGCTTCGTATCATCCATCTCAAACATTCCACATATTGTTTCACCATTTACAGTCAGCTTTATGACGCATGATAACAAAAATACAGGAATCATACATAATTTAATAAAAGCCTTCCTTTCGTGGCATGTCGGGGCACATACGGACACAGAGGGGCTAACACATTCTTTATGGGGCATAGCGATGCTGCATGGTCACTGACCGGACCAGGAAACTGGAGATGGACCATGAGCTCGCCCTACACCCCCAAAAACTTCCTCTGTGAGTAGACCTCATCATCCCACATGCATTTTTCTCCATGTAATATCAGCAGACCTTAAAGATAGACTCTGGTGCGGTAATGTGTGTTAATATGTAGAATTTAATAAACTAATATCCTCCAAATAATTTAAAAGATCATGTAAAAAAAACAACAAAGGGGTCTAAGGAAATAGCAGGGATCACTGGTAGCCATTTCAAGATAAGTAACTCCAAAAAATGAACAAAATACTGAAGTGACACAAAGGTTGCTCACTACTCGCTAAATACACAACTACAGAATTCAATGGGACTCATGCAGCAAAACTATCTTAAATCTCTCTAGTATTTTTTTCTATTAAATGTCTGCTGCGAAAAAAAAGAAAAGTGAAGTTAACTCCAGATGCACCAAATGTTCTCAACCACCCAAATCTGCTCTTACCCAGTTGTGCTGAATGGTGAATCCCACTTGATCTTAAATTGAAGGCACGTGGCGGATTGTTTGTTATAGGTAACACTAAATATTATATAAACAATATATAGGGACAGGTGTTGTGCTGTGTGCAAATACTCTGGCACATGTCCACGAATCAGAGAGATGCCACCAAAAAAAGGGCAGCAAGAAGAAGATGAACATTTGCAGTAATGGAATTGACATACTGTTAAATAAACCTAAACGTATTACAGTCCTCATTATGACCAATCAACCAAAAGTATTTCTTAAGACCACAAATTTAATAATCCAACTACTATAATAACTCTGAAACATAATCTAACTTTGATTAAATGATATTCATGCGGTTTTTATGTTCCTCAAAACTCCCTTTAAAACTCATGTTTCCTTCCTTTGTTTTTATGTTGAAGAGCAAAAATAAGATTTAACATTGGTGAATCACATAAATCAATGGTTACTAACACAATAAGAGCAAATCGTAGATACAAATGAAAATGAGAGGGAATTTGTTCATATGTGGCTTCTTGCATGAGGCCCATTGTTTCATTAATAATCACACTGAGAGGAGAGCCTGCAAGCTGGGATCATAGGTAATGATTCTGACCTCCTGCCACTTCCTCTCACCCCAAAAGTCATTCATTAGAGCGACTCAACAGGTCCCTCTCTCTCTTAACTCCTTTCCTCCCCTCTTCTCCCTGACTCCCTCCTTCCTCTCAGTCCCCTCCCTACTACCCATCTCCTCCCCCTCCTCCATATCGTCCCTCTGTGCTCCTCCCCATCCTACAAGAGTTGTGTGTATCACTACAACCTTCATGTGTAAAGATAAGTGATAAATGCGCGCTGGTGTGTGTTTGCGGGTGTAATTAATGAGCTTGCGGGGGTGAGGACATTCCGTCGGACGGCTGTCTCCATGCACAATCAGTCGTTACCTTAGAAACACACAGAGGAAAACCAGATTTTCATTAAAACAACACACACACACACACACACACACACACACACACACACACACACACACACACACACACACACACACACACACACACACACACACACACACACATTTGGACGGAGACAGACAAGCTGCCACCCTCCTTATTCCAACATTTATCCTATCACTGACCTCTTAATTACACACTATTACAAAGACAAATTCACACATTTATCTACTTCATGGCCTTCCTCTCACTGATATCACAAAGTATATCCTCACTACCCACAGTTATTATCCTTAACTTCTGGGACTGCTGTGTCTCTTTGTAGTCAGTTAGCTCTCTCTGGTTGCTGTCCGGTCGGTGAGGCTGCGGTTATTTATCACCCGACGGTAAAATGGTGGGGGCTTGCCAGGCGCCCAGGCCTTATTAGTGAGATTTACAGTGTGCAGGAAAGGCTCTCAAGGGGGAAACTCTGCTATAAGCACCATCAGCTGTTCATCAGATAACACCCACATGGCTGGACCAGTAGATGGTCCATGTATGAGAACTCAAGCACACATACAAAAGGTACAGTGGAAATATTTAAAAAAATAAATAAAATATATGTTACCTTTATTTAACCAGGAAGTCCCTTGAGATTAAAATCTGTGTTTCGAGGGAGACCTGTCCAGGATAGCATACCATTACAAAGTTACAAGAATTATAGAATAGAGCATGTCAAAAAAAACAACAGACAAGGGACAACAGATAACTACAAAATCTAGCACTCTTCATTTAAAGTTTCTACCAAGTTCTGAGCAAATGCTGGATAGATAGAGCAGCCATATAGCGGAGTGAAAACCATGACAGCTGTTGGTGAGTGATAGGAGATTACACAGATAAGAAGGGACTTTGTAAATAAAAAAATATACCAATCCTGCTGTCTTAATGAAGACCAGGACCCAGATGTGTACAGGAACAATGAGCAATATATAAAATGTAGTGAACTTTAATACACAGAGTCCAGGCAGTAAAGTGTAGAGGAGGCAGCTTGCATGTAAATAATGTCTGAACAAGAGTTTTCCTAACTGCTAAATTAAGGCGGGCCTTATTTCTATAAAAACCTGGCCTCGCCTTCAGTTGCTTCACTATGTTCTCAATATGCACTCTAAAATACCCAAGTTGTAGGATGACACTCTTTCCGTGGAGTCCTTTCCTAAGGTAAGAATGCTGACATCATATGAGATCGGGGAGTGACCTCTGAATATGTTTCCTTAGTATTAAGAACCAACTTCTAGACCATACAATGAGGCCTGCAGCTGTTTAGAGGCCGGCTGGAGTTCATCAGCAGCCTGACTCACAGAGAAGAGTCAAATGAATAGACTATTCTATCTTCTGCATAAAGACACACTTTAGCCGTGAGCATGTCATTTCCCAAAGTAATTTATAAAAATAGAAAATAAGACAAGGGCCAAAACTGAACCTTGAGGGACTCCCTTAGAGATCTCCATACAGCTTGACTTGTGACCATCTGTATATACACACACTGGAAGATAGTTCCTGAACCACTTTATGGCCTGGTCACCCATACAGACATCACTGAGTCTGCCCAGCAGCAGCTCATGGTCGAAAGAATCAAATACATTCAATCAATATTCAAATTTCCTGTTAGTTTGAAATATGGAAACTGTGTGTGTCAGATTAAGGGTTTGATAGAGCTAATTACCTATACCCGAGTACATTATGCCATCGAGAGCTGCTGCGACCAAATGCATTGAATGAGCTAAAAAATCAAGTTAACCAGGGCTAACTTCTAGCTCTGACTACTGACTGCTGCACTTTTCTTGAAAATTAACGTTAGTTACCTGTTAATGGGTGTCAAAAAATGTACCAAAACTTACATATAAGAATATACCTAAGATATATCAAATATATCATAGGTAGTACACAACATAGCTGTCACCTTCAGCAGGCCAAAGGTGGTTGATAGCGGCACCAAGTATTTCAACCTGGCTCATCCAAACTGGTCGACAAAGGGAAGAAAAATGCTAAATTAAAATTTCTCTTGTAAATGAACCATTTAATTTATAAAATACAAAATTGGTGCAAAAAGAAAAAAAGGTGTCTTTTTTTGAAAGGACTGTTCACCATGGATACAGAACATACACCATTCCTTTGTAGTCCTCGCAGCTAAGAGAGCAAACTCTTGCACATTGTTAATTTTGACCTATCACCAACCTTTTCTCACTGTACACTTACTTCCAGACACACAAATAGCCTTCACAGTCCCACACTAATGTGCTGGCATTAGTGACATTTGCCACTGTCACACCCGATGAAGCCCCTTTAACCAACCTTACACATCGCGAGTGTTAAAGTTGAATGTGTGCTCGTCATATCTCGTCGCTATAAGCGGCCGGCCTACGCACGCTTATCGGGCTTTAAGTGCTGGAGTGGGTGAGAAAAGACAAACAGGGTCTCTGTCGTGTGTCTCTGTCACGGCCTCGGGGTTCAGGAGCTGGTCTGATAGCAGCTAACAGCATCATTTGTCACTCATGCCTAAGTGTTATTTGAGACACAGATACCACAGATACAGCCACACATTTATGCACTGGTGTTTACAGTTTCCCCACACACATAAAATCACAAGTCACAGCCACTGCCATTTCCTACATCAACACAACAGCTCCAAAGCCAAACCTCCAAAGATCTTACTTGTGCCATTCATAAAACTGCGTATTACTCAAGTAATTGGGTGAAAGAAATAACCCAAACCCTGAATGCTCTACCCAAAACTGGACAGATAATAAGATTCAACATTCAAGAAGGAACATTTCCAGAATTCAATTGCTTAATAATGTTATTCAAAGTCTGGCAACATATACTTGCTTGGCAAATTATTGAAATATGGAAAAAAGTTGGAGCAAACTTTAGTGGTTTCCCTGGCATCGGAGCAACAGATCAACCAGGCACACAGCCCTACACCAGAAACTACAGTTTTGACATCCATTCAAGCCCTTAGCAGTGATGTTATATGTATGAGCCCACTAAACAGATCTTGTGGAGCACTTTCACTATCATCCATATGCAGAACCTTCTTCCTTCCTCCGAGGCATCGGCGGCTGTGGGCTGGATGCTCCTGACGAACACCCTTCCTCAGAAGCCAGAGAGAGATTGGAGTGATTTCTTAAGTTGTTTTCTTGGCCTCTGCTACGGGTACAACAAAAGTGTTTTTCATGAGAGTCATGACATGCCTTTGTGTGTGTGTGTGTGTGTGTGTGTGTGTGTGTGTGTGTGTGTGTGTGTGTGTGCGCGTGTGCGTGTGAATATGATAACTATGATGGGGTTATTTTAGATTCAGTTCCTCTGCTCCTCTGAGGCTGTCAAAGAAGTTGGATAAAAGACCACAGAGAGAAAACCACAGAGGAAGAGTGTGTGTGTCTGTGTGTGTGCATGCGTTTGTTTGTGTGTGTGTGTGTGTGTGTGTGTGTGTGTGTGTGTGTGTGTGTGTGTGTGTGTGTGTGTGTGTGTGTTGCGTGTGTGTGTGAATACAAGCGGTCTGTATTTACATGGCAAAAGTTCACTTCTGCTCTTTGAAGTGGGGAGTATCAGTGTCTTAAGAAAACACAATGAGGAAAGGCCAGTTGACTGTGTGTGTGTGTGTGTGTGTGTGTGTGTGTGTGTGTGTGTGTGTGTGTGTGTGTGTGTGTGTGTGTGTGTGTGTGTGCACCCAAGACAGAAAAAGAGAAAAACCAAGTAAGAGAATGAAATGAAACCATTAATAACTTCTTTATCGTAGAGGTCTCTCTTTGCCTTCATCTCCTTCTCATCCTCCCTTCATCTATCTTCCACCGCGCTCAATCTCATCCGTCAGCATTTCTTTCACTACTTGTCTCATAGCAGCAGAGAGATGGGGCTTGGTGACTCCAGCCCTCATAAATTTGATAATGAGCCTCTTAATTAATATGATACTAACTCCTCCCATCTTATTGTGTGTGTGTGTGTGTGTGTGTGTGTGTGTGTGTGTGTGTGTGTGTGTGTGTGTGTGTGTGTGTGTGTGTGTATGTGTGTGTGTGTGTGTGTGTGTGTGTGTGTGTGTGTGTGTGTGTGTTTGTGTTTCCACTGTCCTCACCCTTATCTCCTAGTCAGACAAAAAGGGCAAGTCTCCTCAGAAAGGGAAAAAGATTACATACATACACACACACACACACACACACACACACACACACACACACACACACACACACACACACACACACACACACACACACACACACACACACACACACACACACACACACACACACAACAGCTGAAGCGGAGAGACAAAAGATATATTAGAGAATGATAAACCACAAGTAGATGATAGCTGTAGAGTAAGAAAGGAAAGTCTCCACATTAAAAGGGAGACAAAAAATCTTCATGTTATTTAAGATGGACTGAATTACAAGGAGTGCTATGGAGGAGTAGAACATTGTGTTTCTACTACTGTTTTTGTTTCTGTTGTTAGTTCAGTCGGCCAGTTCACATGGGATGGATTATTACATGAGTGTAGAATATGCACTGTGTTGACTTTTGGCATCTAGGCTCGTCACTATCCGCAAAATACCAACAAGTTCAGCACAGCAGGCATTCAGGAGTGACGATATTCTGTGTTTCCCACAGAATTTTGGTTGTTGGACCTTAGTCTGACTCTCTAGGGGGGTCTGGCTTCCCTGGAAGAAAATGTTGTACGTCAAGTCAAATGCAGCATTCTGGTGCACTCTGAGAGCAACATTAGAGGTTATATCCATAAAACTAAATTGTGCTCTAAACAATTTTGTACTTTAGTAATTTAACTACTGGTTGTATAGGTACGAATGGTGATTACACAGCAAAAAGTTCACATCCACAAACCATGGAAAGTAAATTTTACCAGTTCATGAATGCTCCAAACAAACCATCATAAAAAGACTAATGCCCACATTTCAGCTCTGAAACAGAAAAAGCAGAAGCGATTATCCATGTTCAACTAGTTCATTACTTAGGAACATACAAAATACTGTTAGATTTGGACATTTTTCTACATTGTTGTAAGTTCACGTTGTGTTTCTACAAATAACTAAACTACAAATTAGCAGCACAAATTATACTATGATGTGCCGCCACAGTCTATATAATTAATGGGAAATGCTGTATTAACTTTCCCTCCAGGCAAAGTTAGACTGAATGCCTACAGGTGGATGCTGGAGTGGATGTAAGGCTTTTTGAAACTCTGTGCAAACACCAGCAGCAGTAGAAAGTGGCTTTACAACTGTAATCAAGTGGATGAAATGAATATGTTCCAGTGAAAAGAGTGAGTCATGTGAGTGTAGTGAACTCAAGTTGACTGCATGAACTGCAGTCGCCAATAGACTTTACATAATGAGCTTCAGCGGCAATCAATAAACTGAATAGATGAAGAAAGAGTGAAAGAAAATTGGAAGCTTAGAAGTTATTCAAATCGACTCATCAAGTTTCTTAAAATCCCATCATTCTTCTAGAACTAGGCATAGTTTTATACGGTACATTTATTATTTTTTAGCTGTTTTTTCACACTTTACAATTACAACAATGAAGCAACTGGGCTATAGCCTTGTAGCCAGAAATGTAGAAACAGAAAATGACTTTGGTTTTGAAGGATTTTTTAACTGACTGAATTAAATTTGTTTTATAAATATGCCTGGAGCCACTTACAAGATGTCATAAATTCATACGAGCCCAAACAAGAGTGCTGCATATACAATTTCAAACAATGCCACAATGAAGACTAAACATATAAAACCAACTTGATCTACTTTCACAATCCAATTTTCAGACCTTCACTGTCTACAACCCAACTTCATAAATCACTGGCAGAAGCATTTACTATATAATACTGCAGAAATCAGAGTGCACACTAACTAAATAGTTTATCATGCCTTCTTCTCCAGGCTTGGGACAAACTTAGCCAACTTAAATTTAACAGCCATTCCTATTTTTCATCATGTGTACACAAGAAGATTTCACGGTTTTGTCAAGCTATTTCATGGAACGTTTATTTTCTTCAATCATTGTAATATGTACAGTAATGAAAATGAGACCCAGTTTCTACTTCATCCAAATCACACAGCTCACAATCTGTTTTCCTCCTGAATATTTTTAAATCTACCAACCTCAACGGCCACATAAATGTGAGCCCAGGCTTTAACTTTCCTTTGCAATTGTAATATATGCCTCTCACACTGCGTCAGTCAGATAAATCATTTTAATATCTCTTTTATACTGTTGCTATCTGTACCTGCAAATCCCTGTCACAATCAGGCTTCTCCAAATAGTCAACTATTAGTCCCACTCCAAACTTTTCACCCTTTACCCCGTGACCTCTACGTCATCCAAAAAGATTGCCTATAAAAAACTTTGACGGGAAGCTTGTGAGCCCACAGATGATGATCAATAGACACAGAGACACACTCCTGTAACTACACACACACGAGCGCACAGGTTTCACGAACTTTAAGATGTCTTGTAATAGGTTTTATTGAAAGTGAGAGAGGGGTAAAGAGAGAGAGAGTGAAACTGAGTCAGAGGGAGACAGACAGATGGAGACAGAGAAATGGGGAGCTTGCTCCATCGCCACCATGTCTAAAGGAGCTGGTATCTCCAGATAAAATAATCTGGTTATGCTCAGCAACACCGGGAGGAGACATGCCTTTTACATGGCGTGACCTTGTGAGTGTGTGGTTGCATATGTCTGTGTGTGTGTTAATGACATCCACAGGGGAAAGATGCAGTACATTATGACACATTAACATTGCTAGGCTCGCTGGAAAGCTGTATTAATGTGTAACCCACTCTTGGGTAAGTACCCCTCGCTGAAGGTTAGAAACTGCAACTTTAGTTTGTATTGCAAAACGCGACTTGCATCACATTTACATGGATATGAAAAACAAAAGCTGGGCCCTTTAATCTACATACAATTGTCTTAAGTTGTATCAATTTTCCTTTAAAGAAGTTAAGCTTGGTTTGGTTATTTTGGTCAGTATGTGTATTTGTCCTAATGTGGTATGTCTCCACAGTTTTAAGCAACTTCCAAGTCAGTGTCTGATGTCCACAAAGGAAAATTGGTTAAAGTCACTTTGCCTGAGTTCAAATCAGATGGAGGTCTGATCTGTCAGAGTGTGATGCGTCAGAGTGCACTATTTAAAAGTATAATGTGTGTTCAAGCTGGTACCAATCCAAGTGACTGGCACGATCCTACCACAAAGCAGATAGTTCATACGTGTCAACATACTGTAGGTCCCTCTGGAAATCAAGCTGGGAGGCTTTCCATGTACAGGAATGACTGGATCAAACAGGCTTATAGTGTCTGTTCTGCTTCCGTTTATGTTTCATTATATGTACGACATCAAACTAGATCACAACAACATCAACACATTTAATATATTTGTTGCACTAGTGTTAAACTTCCAAAATCTCAAATGATATCAGAATTATTTTGTTCTAACAAAACATGCTTAACATAAATTGACACAATACAAATGTGAGACATGAAAATAGAATTAAACAGTTACAGCTTAGCCAACATCTGTGTAAGCAATAACACAAATATATCTTACACAGTAAGCATTAAACCTGCAAACCTTACTTTCTCAGGGAATGTAAAACTGTATTTTTCTGTACAAAGACAGGAGCTGGTTTCATTAATTGAGTAAACACAACGACTTTAACAAGTGCTCTCAGCAGTAACAGTAAAACTACAATTTGAAGATCATTATTTCTTATCAAAAATACTGTTTGCAAATTTACTTACGACATATCACTTGATGTCTAGCTACATGAGGAATAACTTGGTTAAATACTCCACATTAGAAGAAATTAAAAGTAGCATGGTCAATACTATGAAACTTACACTTTAAGCATCTAATTAGTTTTAGACACCAAACCACAGAAAAATGCTCCACACCCCTGAGAGAGATATGGATCAGACTAAACCGATGGTGCAATTGTGGCTATAAAATGGAGCTGGAGTCTGCCATTTGGGAGAGGTGAGTGAGTTTGATGCAAGAGCCTGCTGCAGGTTTTGTGAGTGAAGTTATCAGAGCCTTCAGTTATCAGGCTCCTCTCCGGTGGAACCATCTTCCAGATTCGGTCGGGGGGTAGACAACCTCTCTATGTTTAAGAGAAAGCTTCAAACTTTCCTTTTTGATAAAGCTTATAGTTAGGGTCAGCCAGGCTTGCCTTGGACCAGCTCCTAGTTTATGCTGCTATAGGCTTATATTGCCAGGAGACTTCCCATGATGCACTGAGCTCCTCTCTCCTCCTCCCTCCCTCTCTCTATACATCTATATCCATTTAAATTCATTTACTATTAATGCATTCACTAACTTAAACTTCTTCCCCAGAGTTCTCTGTGCTCTCTCATCTCATAGGTAGCCTGGGAGCGCCAGGATGACCGTTTCCTGTCCTGGACCTCCTATTTTCAATGTTGATTTTCAATGTGCTTCTCTCTCCTCTCCTTTCTCTCTCTCCTCTTCATTTCTCTCCCTCTCTCTTGCTCCCTGTCTCTCTCCCTCTCTCTCTCAACCCCAACCGGTCAAGGCAGATGGCCGCCCACTCAGAGCCCGGTGTTGCCTGAGGGAGTTTTTCCTTGCCACTGTTGCCAAATGCTTGCTCATGTGAGAATGTTGGGTCTCTTTCATTTAAATTAAAGAGTACAGTCTAGAGTACTCTCTATGGGCCTTGAGATGATTTTTGTTGTGATTTGGCGCTATATAAATAAAGATTGATTGATTGATTGAAAAGTTACGTAAGTGTTAGAACTGATTATTTTGTTTGCTTTTCTCAACCCAAAGAAAAAAAATGTCTGTGATATATGTGAACTGTAAATTATCTGTTCATAACCAGCAGGCACAGTCAGGACACCTGCTTTCATCCAGAACCGATGAGCAACACTGAATCCTCCATAGTTCTGTGTCTCCAGCATCATTTCACTGAGAACCAATAACTTTTGTTTGCAGCATTGGAAATTGATACTATTTATACATTTAAACATGTTTGCTGTTGATTGTGGTTTCTTTTTTGTTTGTGTCCTTTTCTTTTTCCTCCTCTATCCATATTTTCCTCCTTTGTCCTCCCATTGTTTCTTCCTTCACTGTTTTATTACATTGCATTGTGTTATTGTGTGTGTGTTTTGGTAATTAGCCCTGTCTGATTCTTTCTCCTCTTTAACTGACTACAATTTAGAGTGATCTGTGATTTATTCATCAGATCTCTTTTTTTCTGTGTCAATGCTGTACAACCATAATGAAGAGCAGCTTGTGTGCAGTCATTTTCACCTGTGCCACATGTGAGTACATAAACATTAACAATTTAACTGAACAGAATCTAATCCCTATTCAACACTTAATACCTACCATATGCTTCACAACCTACTAATGCTTAATACAGGACATATTCTAAATAATGACTATTTTCAGGTTTCTTTTGTGTGTGTCAGTTTAAGTCCCTTTTCACTGTAATTTAAATATTTATGAAGAATGTTTGTTTTCTAGCTTTTTTTGGAATTAAAGCACCTAAAGAAGCAAAAACAATAATAATAAAAAGCACCAAAGTAGTCTTTAATAGTACAAATAGAAGAGGAGGTTTTAACCGGAGGGAAATACAGAATAGCCCACATAGGCTTTTCTAGACTTTTCTTCAGAAACTGGATGTTGTGTAACTAATTGGAGGAAGCCTAGATTAATTTAAAGTTAGTCTGGAGTATCTATGAAGGAAGCTATTGACAAAAAAAAACTATTGTAGCTCATTCAGCCATACTGCATTTTTATGGCGGGTTATGCCTGCAATAGGAGGGGGTCCAGATGAGAATGAAGCTGGTATGTAGTGTTTATGAAAAAAAAGACTTTGAGAGCTATTGACAACATTTTGAACGGTCTGCTTGTCTCTCCCCCTTTTTTTGTTCAGTGTTTTTTATTTTGATCCTGTGTAGAGTTTTTTTTTTTTTTACAAATCAACAGGTGTTGTAAACAAATAGCCATCTGAGGCATTTTTTTTATTTTGATCTACACAAATAAAAGTGACCTGACTGATCCAGGTACATAACTAATACAGAAGATGAAGTCACATCTGTATAAAACATGCATGTAGCACCATCCTCATTCACTGAGCTGGTGAAAATGTGAGTACATGGTAGATTGGGAAAGTCCTGGAACTTCAATGCCGGTCAAGTATTAAAATGTGGGAAACACTGCACCAGATGAAGACTACACTAAAAGATTTATCCAAAACATGCATCATCCTGTGGTGAGCAAAAAGGGCCATTTGGTGCTTTGCAGAAATGGAAATACTACTTCCTTACGAGGCCTTTAAATGCTAGAATTGTTGTACATGTGTGTTCGAAGATCTGGAGTATTTCAACTTGCTTTTTAATTTCTTCAAAATGCCCTGGGTAATAATCACGATTATAAAAAGACAACAGTCTGGATAATACTGTGTTATATTACCATCTCAGCGGGGGAAAAATGCAAATACTGACTTATTTCACACACACACACACACACAGAGAGAGAGAGAGAGAGAGAGAGAGAGAGAGAGAGAGAGAGAGAGAGAGAGAGAGAGAGAGAGAGAGAGAGAGAGAGAGAGAGAGAGAGAGAGAGAGAGAGAGAGAGAGAGATAGAGAGAACTAGGGATGTGTCACAGCTGGCTCATACTTTTACCAACAGTGAAAGCATGCTGTTCATCTGGCCTTCCTGACACTCAAGATGTGACATTCTTTTCACTTCTGCTCAAATATCCTACCACTCACACATTTTCAGGACTTACTGCCTGTATTTAATGACATTCAGATGATATAAAGACTCCATTTCAAGGTTTCTCTCCGCTCAGGACTCAATTGAGACCTTGGCTGCTATTGTCACATGGAGACCAACCAGCAGAAAAAGCCTGTGACTTATTTTGGGTGCTGAGCCATAGCTTAAGTAACCACTGTCATTGACAGCATTCAATAGCTCTATTTCCAACTGTTTTAGAGGCTCCATTTTCACTGCCCCATTGCAAACAGATTGTGGGGCGAAAGCCAGGAAAATAGTCATAGGTTGAAGTTTCATCCAACCATTTTAGAGTGTAGAACTTTTGATGAAGAGGGTCAAACTCTTTAATATGCTACTTCTGTTGACATAAATTATAAATTCAAAGGGTTGTGTTACTGTTTCAGTGAACAAAAAAGGCTGTACCAAGAAAGCGAAAAGGGATGTGTTATGAACTATAATAAACTGTTTTGTAGTTCAAACTTATTTTCTTTGTCAATGTTTTACATGTGTCATTTCAGTGAAAGGTGGACACAAACACTGTGACTAATAGGGACTTTTTTTTGTATTTAAGCACTTTTTATGTTCACATAAAACCCCAGTGTAGCATTTATTGCTGAAATTTCCTCATTTAACCCTGACTGTGAGATGCAGCAATACAGAGAAAATTACAAAAAAAAACTAAGAAAAAAAGGAACAGATAAAGAGAGATAAACAGCCCAGCAGCAACAACTTTGATTGCTTTTTCTGCATATTTTAGTTTCTAGTTCTTGTTTTTCTTTCTTCTTCACTACTTTTCTATGGGAACCAATCAGTTTATCACCAAAAGGCCAGGACTCAATGATACTGTGGGAGGTGTGGGAGGTTTTTGCTGTGAGGTTTTTTTTGTCTTTGTGCGAGAAAGATTGTATGTGTCTGCAAATATGTGTGTGGGTGAATGGAAGTGGTTTTATCATCAGAATACTTTTAATACTCCGCTCTGACTGTGATGATGATGTCATAGCCTAACCTTCGCCAGCCCACCAGACCACACATCTGGACAATCAGATATCACTACAGTAGCTATCGCCATCTCAATCGTAATTATCATCACCATCTCGTATCATCAATATCGTCCTAAACCTCAATTCAGTGAGATTCTGCAGCTTTGGTGGCACCAGGTTTGAGTTAACGGTGGGAGGATGAATTACTGGAGGATTCTATAGAATATAATCTAACTGAGATGCAAACTTTGCCTCCTCTAATGCTGAAATATGCTCAACTGCACCTATGGGTGTAAAGTGTTTTTAAACCTCGGTGTTGCCAAGGTTAAAATGTCAGACAGTTGAAACACAGCAGTGGTATGTTCAAGAAGCAAGGCTGTTTAGTAGACAGATAACTGAACATTATCATTAAATACCTCTGACAGTCACGTCACAACTTACTGACTAAGCTGCCAAACTGACGAGTCAGACTGAGCCTGTCCTATCAAATTGATAGGTTGCACTGACACCCATAACAGGCAGACTACATCCATCAAGGGTCCCTGAGCAAGAAAGTGAACCCATAGCCGCCTGTTCACTCCCTTCACTGCTGATAAGATCTAAATGCTAAATGCTTAAGTTGTATTTTGACAGATTATGACAAATACCAGTAATTAAAAATAAACTGTTGGCAATGCAGAGAATTTTTAGAATTAGTTTTTTTAAGTTAGTGATTGAAAGACAAAATAAAGTAGACGAGGAATGAAGAACAGGAATCATCATCAGTCACTGTTCACTTTTATATCTGCTGAGATGTATCAGTATGTAATAATATATGGAGAACTCTTTTACATTCTTTCCATTAGAGACTGTTAAGACATGCCATGAACCTTTAAACTATGTAAAGGTTAAATGCTCTTGCATGGCTATTAAATAGTAACAAGTACATCTGCCAGGTGTGTATCTGTGTGTGTTACTGTGCCTAACCGAAACGTACAGGTATCTTATTAGTACAGAATTATGGTACATTGAATGCATATAAAACCAAAGGTGAAAATTCGGTTTTTCCTACCTCCCAACTTTTACCTGTTTTTTCCATTATAAATCTCATCAGAAGTGGCACACACAAATACAGCACACACTTTTTCTCTCAGTCCCACTCATACACACACACACACACACACACACACGCAAACCACAAGGCCTCACAGACCCATAAGATCCTCTCCTTAAGCATTAAAACACACAGTGGCCCTCGGGGTGGACAGAGGGAGGAAGAAATGGACACATCGTCCAGCTCAGATCCAAAAGAGGACACAAGGATGGACATTAGGCCCCCAAATTATTTATAGCTTTAAAGTAATAGAGGGCTATTTTTCTATACATTATTATAGTCACATCAACCATAATAACAACCACCAAGATGACGTCTTGTGGCATTTTTTAAGCATTCATCACTTCTTCTTTGATACCGATCTGAAGCGATTTCACAGGGAGCCCACTCAAAAGCAGAGAGCCAATTATTGGTTTTGATACTTTCTGTCAAATGTTTTTTTATCATTACAACAGTTATGATTTCATGACAACAAAATCGTTTTGGATAGAGAAGGAGAGAAAGGGACAGAAAATAACTTGCGAGCAGACCATCGCGCTTGACAGGAGGCCCTGTACTCGTTGCCCATATGCTGTAGCAAGAGACTGCTAGGCAGATTAATAGTATCTTGTTTGTCAAATAGTCTGAGCACGTAACACTACCTCATACCACAGCTGATCATTTTTATACTGTACGGGTTAAACAAACAAGCTACTGTGCTAATTTGTCAGCATTAGAGGTGTTGGTAGGCTTATTTTTTTATGTTTGGACAGAGTCAGGCTAAGTGTTTCATTTCCTCCAGTCTTTATGGTAAGCTGGGCTAACCATGTCCTGACTCAGGCTCTATACTTGGCACCCACACATGAGCGGTATCCATCTTTGCATTTTACACTCATGAAGAGAATGATGAACTTTAAGTGGCCTTTAAGTGACAGATGTCTGTGTCCGTCTGCATTCAAGGTGGTGATGATGCATGGAGAGGAATGCACACACAGATTTTGTTTAATTCTTGGGAAACAAAAGTTCACAAAATAAACAGATGTAAAGTCGTCACAACTACAAAATGGAAATCATCACATTGGCTTAACCACATGAAACAATAACTATTAAGTCATTCTCCTGCCCTCTTAAAATCCATAATATGTTGAGTCTGTTAATCGTTTCCTCACTGGGTAGGGACACGCTGAAATGTGCTGACAATCACAATAGCGTTTGGTTTATTTTCTCTCCTCATGGTTACCCTGTATACATGAACATAAAAACGTGAAATGCAACTCATGGCACTGGTCTCAGCACTCTGCCAAGCATTGTGTGTGTTGTGTGCGTGTGTGTGCCTTTACCCTGCTGGGTTTCAGATTTATCTTGATTGTTTCCTTCCACGTCTCTTCAAAAAGTTTTCATGTTTCTCGAGGGTGAAACTTTATGTCGACTGTGGTCTCGGGGTTTGGTTATTTTTGAAAGCAAATGCGGAGGAAATATCCCAAACATTTTAACGGTCTTTCTTCAAAGGAAGTCGACTCTCTGTTGAATTTAATTAACAGACAGAATAGAGATTGGCCTTAAATAGCTTAGCTTTTTACTGTGCTTTTCAAAACTTAAACATAAAACCACATTTAGCAGTCATCAAGTCTATGAATCGCCACCCAGGTTTATTTAAGTGCAAAATTAGGCTAAAATGGAAGAAATCTTTTATTTGTTAACATTTTTGGGACAAGCTTGATTTGCCTCACACCCAAAATGCTGCCTGTAGTTTTAACAGCTTACACTACAAACATTAATAAATATGAAAGACGGTAAAGAGGTGACAGAAAATCAAGGAAGAGAAAGGCAATGGGCCTCTGTGATGTGACATATGACCAACTTTTAAGTGCATAAAAAGCAAATAAAATGGAAAATCTTCATCAAAAAGTAACTACTACAGCGTCAATGTGCTGTAAAAATCAGCATGCATCTCAAAAACGTCCGCTTTAATGAGTGGGTTTCAGCTTTATGACAGCGCACTTTTCAGGTAATCCAAGTTTTTCAATCAATTATTTAGTTTAAGAAGTATCAGAATGATGTCAACATATGAGAAAACACTAAATCCTATTTGTAAAATTCAAAATTAAATCTGTAGATCCATGTTTTTTGCGTTTCAATTTATTTTTTTTATTTTTATCAAAGCCTTTCTATAGTTATAATTTCAGTCCAGTTACAATAAACCACACAGTATACACAAGCTTGTGCAGCTGCTTCATCTCCTGTCAGGTTAAAATGAGAAAGAGCTCCCCCCTGAGGCCAGTCTTAATATTGCAGAGTGGTTCCCCTGAGACACCTTAGGAAACCACCGTTGTAAGTAAGTAAGTGAGGAAGAAAGGAAGGAAAGACGGAAGGAAGGAAGGAAGGAAGGAAGGAAGGAAGGAAGGAAGGAAGGAAGGAAGGAAGGAAGGAAGGAAGGAAGGAAGGAAGGAAGGAAGGAAGGACGGAAGGACTGGTCCAGATGTAGAAGAGTTGAAGAGCTTGAGAGTGGAAGGGGTGGAATGGCAGATAAAGTGACAGCACTTGAACATGTGTGTGATGTCTTCATTGGTCCACTGCAGCAAAGACCAAGGAGCCGTGTGCGTGTGTGATGCTTTCATGCTGGTCCCTATTGGCTGTAGATTTTAACAGAGCATGGATCACAATTACTGTTCCTCAGAGGGAGACCAGCAGAAAGGGAACCATAGGCTCACACACACACACACACACACACACACACACACACACACACACACACATGCATACATCTGCTTTGTTCCTTTAGTCCAGCAGCTGAAATTCCCATCAGAACTTTTACATCGTAAAGCCCCATCATCATCATCACTGCCTCTCTTTGGTTTTCTCCTTTGTTCTTATGTCTTAGTCTCCATTCCTCCATCCATAGGTCACACATGATTCTCTTACAATATTTATAGAACAGAATAGGATAGTGGTTACTTCCATTTTTAAAACTAAAATGGTTAAACAACCAAATGCAGCAAATATGTTTGTGACAACAAATAAAAAAGTCTTCACACGAGGCTTACTAAGACAAGATTACACAGAAAATACATGGAAATATCCACATTAAGACAAATATTCACTTCTGAGCTTTGGACACAGTTATTCAGGGTGCAGCAGTTTCATAGAGTCACAAAGGTGACACCGGTGATGATGAAAGCAGAAGTCAGTTGTCAGTTGGTGACACAAGGACACACACAAGCATGAAATGAGCCACCTTGAAGGCAACATCTTGCCAGCTCATTACATTCACTTGGATAGTGGCCTTTAACACCGAGCACCACCTAGTGAGCAGCACGGCCCCCCCACACTGCAACATTATCTCATAGAAAGTAAATAACGTTCAGGAGAACTTCTTTAAGTCTCTTAATCCAATCAACTAAAAAGGTCAAGTGATAATAAGAGAAAGAGCAACTTTTAGCTACGTGTTCCCTCAGACATGCATCTAAAGAACATTATACCATAAAACATTTGACTACATGATCATCCAGCCAACTTCTATCTTCAAAAAGCTTTTTAAGGAGTCAAGTCAGCTGATATCATGCAATACAATGTTTTCTATTTTGTCTCATGGTCACAAAAGTCTTTTTCTAAATATAGTTGAAAGTGTGGACAGGCTCACAACAGGTCATATTGTTAATGGCTTTGTTCCTTTTGCAACTCATCAAATTGTTTATTGCCTCCAACTAAAATAAGATAAAGCTGTTGGCATTTAAAGGCCTTGCGTACAACACAGTTATCCCTACAACATGCCACTGTCCCGAATGAAGGGTCAAAGGTCACGGGTCAGGGTTAGAGTCAGGGCCCACTGACATGCTGCTGACTGCTCCTTCAGCCAATCATCAATCAGCTTCCATCGTCAGGTCGCGTAACTGCAGTGATCAGCTCTGTCAGCAATTGGTCGGAGGGCAAATGGGAGCACTCTGTGTGTGTGTGTGTGTGTGTGTGTGTGTGTGTGTGTGTGTGTGTGTGTGTGTGTGTGTGTGTGTGTGTGTGTGTGTGTGTGTCTGCACATTCCAAATCCTGAAGTGGCATGAGGGTCAGAGGTGAGCCGTATGCAGCCCCCCATTAGCTCTCCTGGGAGGGCTGGTGAGACACACACACGTGAATAGACACACACTTGTTGACCACTTACTCTATTTAAGTGACTCGAGCGTGTGCAAGGGTGGAGTGATGCAAAGAATCTAGCAAGAAATTCAAGAAATATACTCATCTGCTGACAGTCAGCAGTGTGCTCAGGGATAAAATATGGAGCAGTTTTACTTTCAGATGTAGTGATGGTTTCTGTCCTCACCACGCCAATCAACTCTCTATACCTCATACTTGGTTCAACATGAAATGCAGAGTTGTTGAGATCATTTTTATGGAAAATTACATTTTTACAATCCCATTTTCCCCCTCGTTTTGATCATTATTATGCCTAGTTATTACATGTTATGCACCAGCTTTGTTGCAGAGATAAGAGGACACAGCAACACTGACACAAACTGCATACCATCTACACAAGAATAGTTTCACCAGCACTCAGACATTTGTCAAAATTGATGTAGAATAGAAATATACTCCTATAATCAGTCCAGCTGTCTACACAATCCACGTGTGAGCTTTACACTCTAAGACTATTTTCTGTTTTATGCGTGTCACTATAGTGATTATGTACTGGGCTGACCTGCACTCAATAGTGTGTCTGAACACATCATGTGTAAATACAGACGGAGGACTGAAGCTGCTGCAGCTCTGCTAAAGTGCTGCTTTCACTATGCCAGCTGTGTGTTCACTGTGTTACAAAGAGTCATGGAGCAATGAGAGAAAGGGAGCAAATATTCATAATAAAATATGTTGTTTTTTAATTGACTACAATATTAGAATGACAACACAATGTATACATTGATTAATAAATTAGCAAACATTAGCAAACATGCATACAGTAAATATTAATTCATATATAAAAATAAACATTGCCTGTCTTGCATGATTATGATCCCTTAAATGATTATAGCTATACTAGATGTTCTGTATGTGGTAGTTTATTCCGAATATATTGTGTATAAGTTACATATAAAACATTCATGGGAAACTAAACTAAAATCTTCAAAATGCAGTTAAACCAGTTACTGAACTTTTGTACTGAACTTGCACATACAACAAAGTGTAGTATACTGTATGTATTTTATTGAGCATGTAAGCACATTTTATAGACCTGTTCTCCTTTAAGTTTCTGTAATTGGTAACTTTCTCATTGTTTTGCTTTAAAGATGTAGATGCACTTATTACAAGGTTCATCCAGCTGCGCTCCATGTATTTAGCTTTCAGTCTAAAAAGATTAAAGTTGTTTTTAAAGTTATTAATTTAAACAGGAGTCTAAAGTTCCTGCCCCTACTCCCAACTGACTTTGTGCTCATAACTTCTCAATTTTACTTTGAGCGTATGTCAGTGTGTGCTTTCAGTAAAAACAGTATTTCCATGTCGAAGCCCTGAAGTGAAAAGCCCACCTGCCCCTTTTTCACTTTCTACTCATTCATTCAATTGACTTCTGCTCAAATTTCCTCCTTTCATTCTGTATTTGGGAGAACACACACACACATACACACAGTCACAGCGTTCACACACTTTTCTATCTCTGGCTCTCTCTCACATACACAAAGTTCACGCCCACGTATAGCTGGCTCCCCTCCACTCTGCTTTAAAGCGTTGCCTATCCAAACAGGAAAGTGGCCTCTGCCCCGGCAGCAGTCGAGGGCACAGCAGTGGAGATTTCATTAGTCACAGCTAACAGGCTAATTATCCGCTTCAGCGCACCTGTAAAACTTTATTGTGTGTCAATCTCACACAATCACAGACTTTGCATATAGGTGTGTGTGTGCGTGTGTGTGTGCGTGTGTGTGTGTGGCTGGGTTTGTGGACATGTGGATGTGTGGGTGGGTGTGAACTGGTGGGTGTGTCACAAACCCGTCTGTTTCTGCGTTAATATGTGAACTGTATGTCAATCAGGCCTCTGTGGGCATGTGTGCATGTAATGTGTAGTAAGTATGACTGACATCAAAGGACACAAACTATTTACTTTTTTAAAAAAAGGTAGAGTCATGAATTTGTAATCAGCTCTTGGAAATAAATGAATTGTTATCAATTTCCAAATTGGGAAATGTTCGTTCGTGGGCATCACCTTTTAATGTATGATTGTCGGTCATTAGTCAAATTGGTGTTGAGAGAAGGTAGTTTCCCTGTGTCAGTGTATGTTGAACAGTGCACGGGCTATTACAGATGAAACATTTTGCACCATAAAAACATCCAATAAACTTATTCCAAGTCACAAAGGAAAATGGCAAATTTCAGCCAGAACTGAATACAGAGCAACCTTGTTTGAGCTCCAACCACATGAAGGCTAAGTTTCCTCCTTACTTGGCGAGCATACTTGCAACTTACTTATGATGCTACTTGTTATCGACAGCACAGATATTTAAGTTAGAGATGTAACTTTGTGCAGAAGAGTAACTCTGTCAAATGTACACATAGTGAAATATGCAGATAGTTAGCAATTTTTTGGGTGTGTTGTATCACATGATCTCAGTCTTCTGCTATTGATACTCATCTAACTTCAACATAAACTAATCTTTCATTTGTTTTCTTGTTAGTATGAACTCAAAATGTAAAGTGTGTGATTGTGAGATTCCTGTGTTCCATGCCATGTTTGCCATATTACAATAGTAACCTAAGCCACATGGATATATGGTCTTAATCTGATTGAAACGCCCATACTGTCCTGGTATCTGTGATTTGATGCTTATAACTGAAAAAAGCTTTGCACAGTATTGACTACATATGGAAAAACAGAGTACAAGAGAAGGGAGGAGAAGATTAGAGAAGAGTACAGAAAAGAAGAGAACCTTTTGCAATAATCAAAAGCCCATTTCCCATGTGAGGGTTTAGAGTTTCTGTGTTTAAAATAGTGTCTCAAATAGAGAGATGAAGGAGAGACTACTGACAAGAGTCTTTGAGGTTGAGGGAATTTCTCACCATTTTATTGCAAGCGCCAAAAACCCGCATCCTGCCCCATGAATAGAAGTGGAGATCTACACACAAACTCACACACACACACTCACCGGTACCCCCTGCCTGGCAGCCTCTTTGTAGCCGTGTTGTGATTGTATCAGATGTGCAGCGATAGAGGTTGGGAGTATGGGGGTGTTGGTAGGGCGATGTGTGAATTTGTAATGTGCTTATGCTGGAACCGCAAAAGACAGGAGATAGGGGCACCAAAAGCTGTGTTAAACTCCCACACACTCATTCAAACACACACACACACACACACACACACACACACACACACACACACACACACACACACACACACACACACACACACACACACACACACACACACACACACACACACACACACACACACACGCTGTAGGGAGTGGAACTCAAGCTCCCTGAACTCCTTTCATCCTACTGAAGGTGGAAGTGAGTGCAGGGTTTCCTGGAGTCACAGTGAGATACAGCACTCTCTATATCCTCAGCAAAACTAGTGCCTGCTGCCAGTGTGTGTGTGTGTGTGTGTGTGTGTGTGTGTGTGTGTGTGTGTGTGTGTGTGTGTGTGTGTGTGTGTGTGTGTGTGTGTGTGTGTGTGTGTGTGTGTGTGTGTGTGTGTGTGTGTGTGTGTGTCTTCACATGACTCAAAGGCTCAAGTGCACAGTGCTGAGGTGAGCTATCAGTGTGTGATCTCCAAGGCTATAGGGTGTATAACACATCTGTTTGAATTATTGCATTAGGCAATATAGCACCTTTATGAAAGTGTCTGTACAGAGGTGAGGATGGAGAACAGCGGCCAGGTTTTTTTTTCTTTTTTAAGTGGATCTACTTTGCTACAGTGTATATTGTGGATTTGAGCTATTCTGTTCCTCTGAGGTACAAGGCAGCAACTGTAGGACCTTTTAAGATGGCTGGGCCTCCATGTGTGGCGGTGGCTGAGGTCACCAGAAGCTCAGGAACAAGCAGCAAATGGTGTCACTTCCCTTAACGCCAGGTTAGAGGTCAGAGGAGAGCTGTGTTACACTGTTACTATGACAGCATATCCACAGCACACTGCACTGGTACGTAAAAGTCACTGAAGTATGTCACATTCATTATTTTCTAATTGCCATTTTTGGATCCCTATGCTCATTTAATTCAAATTAGATTACAATAGGTGCCACTATTATTGAATATAAAACATGCACATATATTATCTAATCATTTGAATTATCATTGAATCATTTGAGGTAAAATAGATGCTTTCTTGAACTGACATCACATGAATAAACTGGTGTTAACATATAAGATGAACTGTAAAAATAAAAAGCACATGCAATAAGACTTTAGTGTCTCATGCTTGAGTTTTACTCAAGTTCAGCTGCAATTTATTTTACAAGTAGGATTTAATTTCAATTTATGCCAAGTCAAGTCAGATGAATAAGTGATTTCAACTGCCTCTGTAATGATTTATCCTCATCCTACAGCTAATACTACTCTATAAGTTTTATTTTACTATCCTATTTAACTTGTTAGGAGCTAAATTAGGAAAGTTCATGGGCGAAAAAATAAAGTAATATCTCTGTTTCTCTCACTAAAGGCTTTCTTTTATCCCTTGAACCCACTCCGGCTCTGAAGTTTGACATGCAGACGTGCTGACTGTGGTGATTTTGTATGTGCGGTGGACCATGACATACTTAACATATGCGTGTGACTCTAAAGTTAAGGGCACGCTACACGATCTCATCTCCTAACTGTTCACATTTTGACAACATTTATTGCTATTGTTTGCTGGCTGTTCTTGGCTTATGATGTGGCACAGATGAGGCCACACATTAAACAAGTCTTCACTTACTTTATGGTCATGAGGGATCTCCATTCACAGCTGTTTCACAGTGGAAAACTAGACAGGTTTTTCACCTGACTTTACTTAATGAAGAGTGGTAAGGGTGATAATGAAAAATCAAATAGTCAACATGCTGAAATTGGATAGGAAAAGCAGCATTGCATTATTAAAGCTGGGAATCTCTGCATGATAATATTGCATGATTTGATTTCAATTCAGGTTGTAACATTACATTTACAAACATTTCTCGCTTTCGTTGCTGTCATTTGTGAAGGACCAAGCTGCAAACTTTTAAAGACACCTTTTAAGTCTACAAGGCAAGGCAAGGCAGTTTTATTATATTATACAAGAAATATCTTGATACTCTAAAGATTTTGAGAGTTGTATTGCATTAAGCCTCTTGCACAGTGACTTCAACATATCATTGTCACATATGTATTCACATTACATATGTATAAAAATTTTGACTTTTTAAATACTTTTAATACTTTACACATTAGAGCTAATCTGACAGTTCACCTAATTCTACAAAAAACGTTTGTTAGTCACTGCAATCTCTCGTTTTCTTTCATTGTTCCTCCTTAATATAAGGACATTTGTTCCTGTTTTTTGCTATTTATATTCTCACATAGTTCAGCTTCCGAGGGCTGAACTGAGGGACTGTATAAAGTGTCAGTATAAGATAAATAAGGAGCTTTTTCACCAGAAGTCTTGCAAAGATATTCCAGTGGAGCCCCAAATTTAAAATACAGACCTGTAAATGTACATGATACTGTATGTCCTTTTTAACTAGCCTCAGTCTGACAATTTAACAAACAGCTGTCTTGGGCTTATGGGAGGTGATGTTTGATAAAGACCACTAAAATTATGTTTTAACTTTACCATTCCTTTCTAAACAAATGAGGTGAACTGTTTGATATGTTGTTGAGCAAGGTTATGTACTAGGTTATGTTCAGTAATTTGTCTTATTCCAAGTGTCAATGTGATTTTAAATGACGTTTTCTTACAAACAAAATGAGGAAGTTCCCCTTTCACTCAACTCTCTATTCCGATTATCTCTGAACTAATGCAGCTATCTCCTGGAGCGTTGCACTCTATGACCACATGGGATGCTGACAGGCACACACACACACACACACACCAAGATCAGAGGATTTCCTGCTGCTCAGTGTGGTCGTGACGGTGTGAGGGTACCTCCTGGCACAGTGCCTGTGTCGGACGGCACGGTGGGGAAGACGGGAGTGTTTACACACTTGCACCACCGCCACCACCACACACACAGACTGCTGGGTCTGGCTCCTGTCCCCCTCTGCTTCTCCATATAATATATCAAAGCAATCCCTGTGTGTCTACGGATCTCTGAAAATCCGCCCTCACTTCCTCAGCCGACATACTCTCTTTATCTCTCTTGTTCTTTCTCTCTCTCTCACACACACACACGCACATATACATGGTGATGAAGGATGGTACCTCTTTTCTCTCCGGTCTCCAGCTGATGTACACACACCATCCCTGACAAAACACCTGGAATAACACCACAAACACATATACACACACACCGGCACACACACAGTGGCTACAGTCACTCCACCGCTGCTCGGCCAAGATAACCAAGAAGCATAAATCACAGAACTGGACTGTTATGTTAGACGTGACTGTGGTATCATTATGTTAATAAATGCAGAAGATACCCACGAAATAGTGTGTATGTTACCATCTTTCTTCAACCAAGGTCTCCCTCATCAGGCCACCACTAAATAAACTCCCATTTAAATTACAACTGGGGGTTTGTAGATTTGAGACCAACGCACCACGTCAGCAGCATTACTGTCACAGAAAAATCAATCTGAATTGTTTTTACGAGCTAACATTATTCAGTTGACCTTATTTTCACTTGTTCCTTAACATGACTGCTGATTCTCGGCCAAATGGCTGACACAAGGTTTGTCAAAGGACACAGTGGAACAAATGGCCCAGCAAAGAGAGAGAAAGGGACAGTGACATGAAGAGCAAGTGTGTATCTTTAGGTTGTGTAAAAGGGTGACTCTGACGAGATGTTCTGTAAGTAGTATATCCATATGTAAGTATATCTGCAGATGTAAGCAGGAGAGTGAACTTTGTAAAGTAATGCAGTGACGAGTAGTGTAAGGGATTACAATTTGAAATTTAACGGTAATTACATTACTCTCAGTTACTTTGTCAATTTGAGGGTTGATTTGTTTCACTTGGAGTTTGATGAAGGGTTGATATCAGTTTGTTTTCTCTGCTCTCAGTGGACAGACTGGGGGAGTAATGCAATAGCTTGGCATAGGGGCTGGAGGTGTGAAGAGGAGAATGGTGACTCTGTTTTGCTTTCTTACGCGTTGTGTGTTTAGCTGGCTTGCTAATGTTAGCCACTGGTAAGCTTACATTCAGGAATTGCCTGGTTTGGTCGAGAGTGCGTGAACCCCTCAGCTTCAAGATCTGACATTTTTTTAACAAACTTTTTCAGGAGCTGTTCTAAGTTACAAAAGCAATGAGTAATGTAGTGGATTGCTGTTAGTAATTAGTAATTTATTGTTTTTCATTTAGAAATCCATAATGAGTATTTGACTACAGTTCTCAAATTAATTGCCCAACACTGGTAAAGAGGCCTATCTGTGGTGATAAATTCTATCTCTGTCCACTTCCTAGTGAGGAGGAGGAGGAAGAGGACCTGGGAGAGTTGGAGGAGAAATAAAAGATTAGAGAAAAACAGTGGAGGCATTCATAGAGCATGTTCCGCAGGGATTGTGGTGCTTTGAGGAGACAGGAACAGCGTGTATGTGTGTGTGCTTGAGAAAGAGAGGGAGGAAAAGGAACTTCAGGGTCAACTAAAAACCATAGAATAAGTACAAGAATCAAATATACCAGAAAATCACACATCTATTTAATCTATATGTAGATACATATACAGTATACAATGTGGCGTGCGTGTGGTCTCATTTTCTCATCCTGTTTAGGAAGGAGAGAGATGTTTCCTTTGGCTTTGAAACTTCTGTTGTGACTACATTACAGCCCCTCCATCGGCACCCCCAACTCCATATGTTGCCTGTACTAATCCCTCTCCACAGGCCCAACACCAAGCCCATATGAACAGGCTACAAACAGGCTTTCAACAATCACCTCTATAGATTTTAATTAAACTCATTGGGGTTTTGTAAAGCATAAGACAAATATATTGCGTTATTTTTTTTTATCATTTCGTCACAGAGGTCAGGTGACCATGCAAACATATATTGTACTGTGGAGAAAACTGGAGTTCCTCTATCCTGACAATAATTCCACAAATTACCACAAATCCACACATTTTTCCCTTCGTTATTCCCCTTGTATCCAGCTGCTCTTTGTTAAAATCTACATTTCTGAGTTCCCCTCTGTGTGACTAACACAAGACTTTGCCAAGACGTATTGGTCACTGTAGAGAACCACAGATGACGTTAAGCAGTGACTGACTTTTATCCTGTGCAACATTGCTTGTATTTAAAGCTGCACAAATCATTACTTTTTTAATTTAAATCAAAAGACTACATGTGATGTGAAAGCTGTCGTTCGTAGTGATGAATCCACAGAGAACTGTCATCGGACACTTTTGGTTTTTGCAGCCCAGAACTTTCTTGTTTTGGTTCAGTCTCACCATCCTCAGTTCTTGCAGTGGCAGCAGAGAAAAGGCTCCTATAAAAACTATTGTAAAGACTGCTAAGCACTAGATAGCAGACAAAGTTATAGACTAGCAGGTGAACTTAGTGGAGCATTTAGCAGCTATTAGCAGCCTATCTGAGTCCACATGACAAGCACACTTCACTACACGACACACTGAACCATCTCACTGTTCCTACCTAAACTTAACCGAGTGGGCTTTTAATGTAGTAAGGTGAATGTGTTGTGTAGATACTGCAAGGACGCAGATAGAACCACTTGGCTTCATGAACCACTTGGCTTCATGAACCACAGAGTAAGGAACAAACGGGGCCCCACCTCCAATGCTGTATCCAGTTCATATCATACACATGGGTTTTTTGATTGCAGTTAGCTAGTTGCCAAAAGTCACATTTGATTGGATACATATTTGTTTATGCTTTTAAGTTAAAGATTAGTCGTCAAATATTTAGAAGTATTTCACAGTAAGAGAAAATAGATTTTTATGTAGAAATTGTCAAAAGTGGGGTTTTTTTGGCATCTCATTGGGATATATCAAAAGATAACTTAATAATTAGCCCAGGAAGACATGATTAAAACTGTAATTAAACTTAAAATATATTTTATTTCACTGTCTTTAGGAAGTGATTTTGGAAATGCACAATAGCACTTTTGTCTTATCAGATCATGTCAGACTAATAGGATATACATACAGGCAGTGAGGGTGAAAGAAGGAAAGGAAACCTGGAGTGAATTTCTTCATGTTTACCCAAAATATACAGAGCCCAGTTCCCTCCATCCCAGCTGAGCACTGACAAATCCGCCAACCGCTTATCAAATTAAACCCCCATTAGGAGCATAAACACACAAGTTCACACACTTTCACAAACAACCCATTACCAGCACAAACATGCAAGCGCCTCACACATGTTTAGCTACCCTTCGTGCTCAGAGTGTGGCTCAGGCTCTTCAAATAATCCTGCTCGGCTAACCTGACACGCCTCCCCACCCAGGTAAGCTGGTCAGTATGTCATCAGCTGCCCCGAACTGCGTGCGCTCATGACCTGTGCCATCAACTGTCAGCGCCTGTCACCCCGCATGTCCGGAAGCATGCGCAGATTAGTCCCATAACGTCACACCTGATGAGACACGGCCCCCTGCATGGAGTCCACGGCCTTAATTCTTTCCATGCGCGCTTGTTAACATGTAGGATTTTCTTTGCAGCCGCCATAAAGCAGAGTGTGCAGGTAACACAATCTCATGAAACTCCGCTCCGTCTGGCAGCTGCTAGAGGGATTTACCTCATAATGTAGTAATGTAAACCTCAAAAGTAAGACATCGCTGTAAAAAGGACAATTTCATCTGTCTTCCTTCCTCTTCCTGTGTGGCCCCCAGGGGACGCCTGACCGGAGGGTGAGAGATTAGGGGAAGTAGAGAGTAAATGGAACACTTAATATGCACTCCATCAGCATAAACCAATCATCAGATGATTTTCAGGTAGTGAGTGGTGTTTGGAGGAACATGCAAGGTGTCTTTATGGGCCATGTCCTGACAGCGGATAAAGGAGGAGTTTTGGAAGTCTCATGGGCAAGCAGCGATGTCTATGTAGCCAAAAACAGCCGAGACCAAAACTCAGAATGACTCAGATTGACCAAATGGCAAAAACAAACCAGCGATGATTCCAGTACCGTCCATGCATCATCACACAATGAGGCTGATGCTTCGTCAACACATCTTTACAGTTAGTCAACCTGCATGTGTCTCTCAACCATAAAGTTTAGCTGGATTACAATCACATAAAAGGATTCGCTCAATCAAATGTAACAGAGAGCAGCATAGACACATCAGTATCTGTTTTCCCTACTTTCCTCTTGTTAAATGGACACAGGTAAGATGAATATGTCTCCTAGGCCTTTGTAAAAGTATTAACAGTTTAACGCAGAGCCCAGAACTTCTTTCACACATCATCAGGAATATGAGTTATTTTTGAGGCCCCTGGAAACAGAAGTAACTCATGCAACTGCTTCCCTCTTTAACTCAGAATTTAGGCTTGTTTATAAAATGTTTATGATGGTTTGCTGAAACATTCTCAGGAGCCATTCTGCTGCCAGTGAAATGATTTCTGAAAGCAGACCCGCTTTTGGATCGCATTCAGTATTCAAAGTGAAATTACATTACTTAATGTTGCTTTTATAGTCTGGAGGCTTTCCATGCTTACCACTGTAAAAAGCATCCAATCACCTCTATTTAAGTGCGCTCGCTCATAAAAAGTGGATCAAGAAGCTATTTTCATTGTTTATTTGTGTGTTTCATAGAGATGCAGTGTGTGGCTCTTAAAATGTTTTCCCCTGAAATAAATCCAAACAGAAACCCAATAGCTCTGCCTCCTTTTTTCCTCCTCCTCCTCCTCTTCTTCTTCTTCCTCTCTGGAATTCTACTCTCTCTCTATTCTAATAAATCTGAAGGGGCCTTTTCCACTTTTACAGGAACAGCAACTCATTAAATGGTTGATTTCAGATGGCAGAGTGTGAATGTTTTGAGTTAACTTTATTGATCTGCGAGCAGGTCTGCGGGCCAGAGAGAAACGGACGTCCCCCTCCGGCACATGGGCAGTAGATTTACACCTCTGCAATTTAAAGACACCTCTAAACCCAGATGGCCACGGGCCCGCTCTCTCCTGCGCTGGCCTGGCAGAGACATCGTGGCTGTCTCTACTGCATACATACTCATATAAACACAGCAAAAATGTCTCAGAAAAGGATATTTTATTCACTTACCTGCACCCGCTTCTCAATGACGGATACCTCTCCTCCGAACGCTGTGATGATGCGTAACAGCCTGTTAGCCATGCCTGGTTTCCTTCAGCCTCCTTGGCGCTTCACCTCTGGCTGTCTGTAGCACATAAAGAGGTTGTGTGGCGGTCATACAGAACAAGTTCAAATAAATAAATGATTCAATTCTTAAATGATTATTTTAGTGGCTTTTCTGTTTTATTAGACATTATATAATGGGGAAGAAAAAATAAGGGATGTTGCAGTCTGTATATAATATTAACGCTATTGACGATTTTTCACAATAAAATTCCCCAAAAATATGCAAAAAGATTTTTTTTCGGAAATGACTGTTGTAGTATGATTATCAGGTGACCCTTGTTGTGTATCATGATTTTGGTGAGTATACAGTGTATAATATTAACGCTATTGACGATTTTTCACAATAAAATTCCCCAAAAATATGCAAAAAGATTTTTTTTCGGAAATGACTGTTGTAGTATGATTATCAGGTGACCCTTGTTGTGTATCATGATTTTGGTGAGTATACAGTGTATAATATTAACGCTATTGACGATTTCTCACAATAAAATTCCCCAAAAATATGCAAAAAGATTTTTTTTCGGAAATGACTGTTGTAGTATGATTATCAGGTGACCCTTGTTGTGTATCATGATTTTGGTGAGTATACAGTGTATAATATTAACGCTATTGACGATTGTTCACAATAAAATTCCCCAAAAATATGCAAAAAGATTTTTTTTCGGAAATGACTGTTGTAGTATGATTATCAGGTGACCCTTGTTGTGTATCATGATTTTGGTCACCCTACACTGTATAATATTAACGCTATTGACGATTGTTCACAATAAAATTCCCCAAAAATATGCAAAAAGATTTTTTTTCGGAAATGACTGTTGTAGTATGATTATCAGGTGACCCTTGTTGTGTATCATGATTTTGGTCA